>NW_024386792.1:4160028-4358331 GCF_900408965.1 Simochromis diagramma | reverse complement strand
TCTCAACGAAAAAGCTGCGTCCTTTTGCAAAAAAACAAAAGTTGGTGGGTGGGGATTGGTTTCTTTTAAGTTTTGGGGTTTTAATATTAATATTTCCAGTTTGTGTCTCAAGTTTCAGTGTGGCTTAGTGGTTGGTTAGTGACTGTTTGCACACAGGTTGGTGTCTTCCATGCAAACGCACAACCAAAGCAATTGTACGGTGGTGCAGCTAAGGATAAGAACAGGTTCTCTAAAATAACCGGTTCTTAGTTGAATTCCTTGGAATTGTTTGTCTGCTTGCCTGTCTATCCCGCTTATCAGTTCTTGTACTTGCGCTACAATCAGCTGATTTCAGTTGTTGGAGGAGGAAATTAGTAGGCACGTTTACAGTGTGGATATGGACATAATTTTTATTTGCATTGCACAAAAGGACAAGAGCATGATGGTAAAGTGCAAATTTTATGCAGGACAGAAATGGCTGCATCATGCTGGTAACACAACTTCAGCTCTTTGCAAGTACCTGCACAGACAACATGCTAACGCTAAGCTAGCCACTGAACCTTATCAGGTAACAAACAGATAAGCAGTAAGGCTGAAGCCTCTGTTTCTACTTGTGTTTTTTTTGTTGTTGTTGTTTAAAAAAAAAAACCCCCAAAAAATTGTGTCCAGTTTCACCTAGTGACAGAAAGCAGCCTTGAGTGATCGCCAACTGGTCAGGGAATACACGTTTTCCCCCAACAACTGGTCGTTACCAGGTGGTCGGCACCCTGTCTCTAGGTTTGTGTGACTGAAGCTTCAGCTCATTCAGCTGGATGAGCTGATGAGCTTGTGCAATGTAGAGGCATCTGTCCATCTGACCACAAGTCACAAAATCACTACTCCTCTTGGAGCATTGGAGATTTTAGTAAAACAAGATTATTTTGTCCTGACTATTAGGGATTGTTTTTACAAGGGCGATTTATTTGTTTATTTGCCCATGAGTACGCTTGCTAATAATGATGGAGCTAATAGAAGCAGTCAACATTAAAAAAAAAAATAATAGCGCTGTTTTAACAGCAGCCTCTTTTATCTGTGATCAAATGCTCATGCAAGTTAGTTGTGTTTGACTCCTTTGCTCGCACTATAGGTCTGCACAGGCACCACACCGCTTTGGTTACATCCTTAGGTTCACCTCTTTCATCCAGTTTAAAGCCAAAGAAATCCAGAATTGGCGACTCCTCATGAGTGGGACACAGAAAGGAATTGGCAAGAATACCAGAGGCGCAAAACACCAGCTACTGGTAGACAGAACAGTCAGCCGAGACTGCAAGACCAGACTGACCAACCTGTGCACTGCCTGGATTGATTACAAGAAGGCCTATGACTCAATGCCCCACAGCTGGATACTGGAATGCCTAGAATTGTACAAGATCAATGGGACCCTAAGAGCCTTCATCAGGAACTCAATGGGGATGTGGCGTGCAACACTAGAGGCCAACTCCAAGCCCATAGCACAAGTCACCATCAAGTGCGGGATCTACCAAGGAGATGCTCTTTCCCCACTGCTGTTCTGCATAGGCCTGAACCCCCTCAGTGAGATCATTAACAAGACTGGCTACACACACACACACACACACACACACACACACACACACACACACACACACGTCAATACTGTAATCAATTTGAAGTTCTTTTATTTGAAGTCATATGTACATTTATTGCATGTCTTGTATGAAACAGAGTACAGATCCCAGGCACAATATCCCCAATAATAAAATACCACAGCTCACAATAAGCTGCAAGTAAAAACTAAAAGAATGATAAATAAAAATTAAACAAATCTGTATTTCCAACAGATGAATGCCTTCTGTCTGTTTATTAGAAGATTAATCTGAAGTCGTTTGTATAATATCCTGCCAAAATGCTTTCATTTGAGACAGAAATATATTTGCACCAGTGAGTAATAGCCACCCCAAGTTTTGACATTTGTAGGATTAACAGGAGATTACTATGTTTTCAAATCACAAAAATAAATAAAGAAAAATCATAGATGAGGACTAACCAAAACTTTTAGATTTAAAGAAAATCAAATCAAGAATCAGAGCCAGTTTTGATGTGTGTTGCTAGATCATTTCAGTGCTCCTCCTTTGCTATACATAGTGAGAAGATTCAGCGTCCTGTGGGATGAGCCCAGAACTCCCTTAGCACCAGTTCATCTGGATTTCCTGCAGCATTTTTATGCCTCTCTCTCTCTCTCTCTTTCAGAAGACCAGTCTACTAATGGTATTGAAGCCTCCGCCTCCTCCTCCTCCTCCTCCTCCTCCAGATGGGCCGCAGCTCCCCGGTGGGTTATTGTCATCTGAACCGTTGGGCCTGAATGAGCAGGAGGATGATGGGGCCTGAAGAGCCTGGGTCCGAGCGCTGAGCTCCTGCTCCTAACGACAGCAAGCAGGGGAGAGAAGTGTTATTTCCAAGCGAGATTATATTTAAGCTTAAACAGCACTCAACTTTGCTGTGACAAAGAAGCAACGCTAGTTTGCGTGTGCTTGAAAGCCCATCAGAGCTTTCGCTGCATGTAATTATAGCACCCCCTAGAGGAGATTTACTGCAGTTGTAATGAAAAAAAAAAGTGTGGTGGAATGTCAACTCGATGGAGCACAGTTCAATGACTCGTGAAATTACTCTTCACATCTTGTAACAGGACAGTTCAGATGTGCAGTCCAAATAAAAAACTCCTACACACTACATCTCCAAGTTATCCGTAAAAGCACGGCCTGCTTTCCCTTCACCTCTTTCCACCTCGGTGACTCTCTGACTTTTATAACCTCGATTCTTAGAAGTGTTAGTGTTAATGAGGCTTTAAGTCATGTTTGTGTAAAACAGGCAAAATAAGCACCATTTCTATCCAAATACCCTCAGAGTTCTTAAACCACAGATTTATTACGAGCTAATCGCTTCACACTTGAATTTATAGGCAGTGACAGTTTTAAAGGGTAACTGAACACCAGTATATGGAAGTGCATTTCATGTGTTCAACCCAACGTACCTGTAAATAGAGCTTGTTGTCTTTGATAATAGCATCCAGTAGTTCTTTCTGCAGAGGAGGCTCGGCACTCAGTCTCATTCCATTTGCCATTAGTCCCCCATTTAAGCTTTGCCCTGGTAGCTCCTGTTTCCTGTACATGAGCACATAAGCGGTGTCCTTGGGGAAGCGATTAGTAATGTTTTGCACTGATTGGAAAGATGTGAACGTTACTCTGCTATCATTGAAGAGCAGCCAATCTTTTGCCTCCTGGCTACTATTAGGCAGCGTTTCGCTTTGTTCACGTGGAAGCGAGGGAGCTGAGCAGGTGTAGAGGTTGGTCTCGGCCTGGGCGTTCCCTAAATCCTCTTTGATGCTGTACTGGTTGTCTGGATGCTGTGCCCCATCTGTTCCATTAATATTACGACCATAAGAGTAATAGTGGCCGCTCTCTGACGATATACCAGAATGTATTACGACCGAGCTGAGGACATAGGGGACCGACTGAATCGCCCTGCTCATCTCCTCTGCTCCATCTATCCTTGCCTTCTCCTCTTCCTCATCGTGTTGCGATGATTTGAGTTTCTTGGCCAGATTCTCGCTGCTCTCAGGAGAATCCACTTGCAAAGGAGACGAGGTAGAAGAAGAACACTGTGTAGGTACGGAAGGGTCATGTACAGGAAGTCTGATCAGCGGTGGGATGGTGACATTATCAAGAATCTTCCTACGGACATGGCATTTGGCGTCATATGAAAATCGCAGCAGAGTGAGAATCAAGTATTCAGGGGCAGACACCACTTTAATGGTCTTCTCTGCCCGCTGGAGGGAGCTACACTTCTCGCAGAAATAGGCGTTGTCTCCGTCGAGGATTTCCGGAGCCAGAAAATAATTCACCAGGTCAGGCACGGAGAGAGGAGGCTCATTTGCTACTGGCACAAAATGGGCATTGCTAGCTGGAGCTTTGGCCGAGCTTGGCTCAGGAGCTTCGCTGCCACCATTGACAGATCCCTGACAGAGAGCTTTGGGCTCTTCTGATTGCCTCTGTGTTTGAGGGCCATCCTGTAAAGTGGTACCTGGACAAAAGGCCAAAGAGAGGTCTGTAAAAGGTTCTTCTTTCTCAGAGATGCAGTTGCACAGCATACAGCAAATGCTTGTGATTAGCTTCCCTCCAAACATCTTTTCTATCAAAGTCCTTGTGTCATCTCCAGGTTTGGCCTCTGCTAGAGGCAAAATGGTCTGTTCATTGTCTTCCTGAGCAGACGTTGTTGCAGAGTCTTTGGAGCTCGTGTCAGCTGGGGAGGCAGCTTTTGGTTCAGCTGAATCCAGTGCCTGAAGGGTTTTCTCCTCCTCGTGTAACCTTGGGATCAGAAAACACTCAGCTTTTTATTGAAAAATCAAACAAATTAGTGCAACGGCTATGTCTTTGTTTAAACACAGTTTATAAACAGTATTCATACGCAGTTAGCACTCACAATGCTTTATATTCATTAACATTTATTCCATTCCGCTTTCAGTAATGCAAATGATTGACAAGCTATTAATTTAAAATACCTGTCTAAAAGAAATCTGAGGTACTCTGAACAGTCCTGCTGAGAACCCACGTTGAACCAGGGGGGGCGGGACGCTTCCAAGAAGTTTCTGGGAGCATAGGCCGCCCTCTGTAGGACAGATAAACACAAATGAATGAAACACGTTAATATCTGCTGCTGTAGTTCTCCACTAACAATGCTTGTAATTGCTACTTAACAGGGCAACACTAACCTGAGTGTGTGCGAGGAAAGCAAAGAGAAGCTGAAGCTTTTTCATTAGTGTGTTGGAACCGTTTAGATGCAATGATAAAACATGCCTCCTGAAACTGAAGAAAGAGAAAGAAAAGTTGGTTTCATATTTCATTTCACAACAAGAACACCTGCTTTTACAGATTTTATGTCTAAAAGACTCACTCTGTGGCCATAAAAAGGGTCTGGATGATGCTGTTCATGTAGCAGGTGTTCCCCAAGTTGACTAAGCCTGTTTTGCCTGTCTCAGACTTAGCTTGCCTCAGCAGACCAGAGGCAAACGAGTTGGACTGAGACGTCCAGGCACTTTGATTCAACACCAGCTTGATCTTCTCTTCTGCAGATTTTGGTAGATCCTGAAAAGAAAAGAGACGTTTTTAACACAGTAAAAATGCAAAGTAAAAGTAACAGAAAGTCTAACTGAAGCTCCTCATTGCATATCATGTTTCATTTATAATGATCCAAATAAATAAAACATGGACCTGATGTGTTTTGTTATCGTTGAAATATCCAACTACAGAAAGAAGCGTTCTCCCCACTTGGTTACCTTGATGGCCTCCAGTATGTTGTCATAAAGGTCAGGGAAGCCAGAGTACTGGTACATCATGCAGTGTATGAGCTCAGTGAACTGCAGCAGGAACGCTTTGCTAGTGGGAAGCCCATCTGTCCTTAAGGACTGAACTAGATCTACTACATGTGGAACAACCTAAGAGAGAGAAGGGAATAAAGAGAAGAGAAAAATGTTGACTACACCGTAGCGCTGAAAACAGCAGAAGGTACAGCTAACATTAATCATAAATATCTGTGGTGCGGTGAGCCACGGGGTGGTTGCACATCAGAAACCCCACAGAGGTCTCATTTGCAGAGTATTTTTGAGCCTATTCATGTTTTTAGAATCTAATGAAATTGGCCAATTCAAGGGCTATTGCTCTGCATTTAAGTGCTTCACACATCATTAGTGAGAGTGTGGTGCCAAGCCCAGAGTTCTGGGAAAAGACGTCTATGCAGCTTTGAAGTAATTTAAGCCAGAAGAGACGAAAATGAGAAAACCAATAAAGTGGCCATACGAGAGGGAAATGGGCTGTGAGGACACAAGAGACCCCCTTACCAAATGGAAGGCCTCGGGAGAGTGCTGGAAACTCAGCAGCATGTGAGAGAGCACGGCCAGCGCCCCCTGACGCACAATGGGGTACCACAGACGACTGAATACCTATGGGTGGAGTTTAAAAAAAAAAAAAAAAAGTAAATAAAAAAAAAAAAAAAAATCATCTGTTGCGAACATGTTTATTTATAGAGGTGCTTCAGTAAAATGCACACAATTTCCATCTATTAGAAACTCATTGAAGAGTTCCAATTACAAACCAGTTCAATTTTAAGCAGAGTGACATCTATGAGGATAGTGAACTTCTGAACAGCAGCCAGGCCTTTCAGCAGAGCGATGACCCAGGTATCTACATGTTGGGCAAGAGGCCAAGATAACCAGTCAATCATCCTAGATGGACAGAAAAAGGATATGTTAACAGCAAATGACTGGAACAAACCCACCCACTCTTATTAAATAGATCCACAGATTTTCAGTTAAGATAATGTTCAAGCCATTTATACATGCGTCCTAAAAACTGTACTTCTCCAGTTGTACAGTACTCTGTTTTACAGTACTCTGTTTATAGTAACAATTGTCCATATGTAAATATGTAAGAAAAATTGTGTATGTTTCTGTTCTGTGTCCTGTTTGTTTGTATATGTGTCTTTCTGGCTGCTGTTACAACCAAATTTCCCCTTGTGGGACAATTAAAGGATTATTCTATTCTTGTATTTAAATACTGTGGCACTTCTTTTGAACTCAAATAGCTCAGTGTGCAATTTCACCTGCAGAGTGCTTTAGTCATGTTTGCGTCTCTGACGTTCTGGTCTGTGGTGAGGCTCTTGATAAGCACTGTGATCATCTGGACAGGGATATGCTGGACCAGGCTGGCCAGTGCAATGGCTGGGTCAAAGGAAGGGTCTGCGATAATCAAATACATAATGTTAGTTTTTCTTTGTGTTCCAGCGGACACGTGTTGGGATACAAATTACACTTACAGTCTGTAAGAGAAAATAGAAAAAGAAACAAACACTAAGGTTGAACAATATGAAAGTAGAGGTTTATCATCATGAAAACATGATCACAATCATCTATGGTGCTTTATGCATCCTCTATGAAGAGGAGGGATGCTCTGCGGATATTAGGAAAGCATTCCAGGGGCACTGTTCGCCTGAACAATATCAATAAAATGGAGGCCGAGGGACCTTTCAATCCAAAGCGGATCTGCTCACAGAGCTCAAACACATACTGTCCATATAATATTTGAAACAATTTCCTGCTTCAAACCCAGAACATCAATAACATTTACCATCAACTACTGCAACTTTGACTTCAGCTGAAACTCTCTCAACTATTAGAAGAGTGAAACTGCCCAAGAAAAAAAAAGACTGTGTGTGTGTGTGTATATATATATACACACACATACACTCAGTCTTTTTTTTTCTTTATACTTTTTGGGCAGTTTCACTCTTCTAAAAGTCTCATATATCTCAAATACACAAAGGAATAGTGGGAAGTGGGGAACTGAAAAACTTAAAAACCATCATCACATAAGCAAGTTAAAACAAAAATTTCTGTGACTTAAAAAAAAAAAAAATCAATATACTTTTCATGCATTTTGTAAATCACTCTTATTTATTAGGGTTGGAGATGGTTTTGATCTTCCATACTTCAAAAAAATAAATGAATCAGTTGATATGAGTGCATAAATTAGGACTAACCATGATTTTACAATGTAAGATGTAAATTATTAAATAAACTAAAACAAATACTTTGTGTGGCTAGGTCATTGTACCCACCAACTCCAGAAATGATTAAGAGCTGTAGCTTCAGCAGAGTGGGTGTGCGTCTTCAAGGAGGCGCACACACATTTTCTTAAAAACAAGAATAAATCACGCTAAACAGACTGTGAGAATAAATGACAGTAAGTATTAGCTGTCTCTCCACTGAGCTTCTCTTCAGTTGGATGGGCTCATACTCCACCCATCTGAAGTGCACTCCTAATTCTGCTCTGGAGCCTAGATGAGGTAACAGTGTAGCAGCAAATGAACCAGCACTCAACCAGCTGCAGATTCTGGTTGGAGTTCCCCTCCAGCTCTCAATAAAAAATCCAGAGCAGATCAAAGAGTATCATTACTAGCTGAAGTCCAAGACAAGACAGTTATACTGCCCTTCACATACCTTGCAACTCAAAAGTCCCTCCCTAATACTTGGGTTGCAGTCACGTGGTTCTGATGACGTGCGGAGGCAGCGCGATTTTTGAGTGGAGGGCGGAAGTAAACATGGAGGACACTGTGGAGAGTCAGGAGAGCAGCTATTGTGCAACTTTAGACCCCGTTTCTCGGGAGAGATATAAACAGATAGTTAAATAATATATCGGACGTGATCCGTATTCTTTGAAAATGTCCGAATACACCACAGAAGTAAAGGATTTGCCTACTATCGACGCTGTGGATATCACCAACTACTTGGTCCTCCAGACTTCTTACTACACTAGGCAGCAAATGAAAGCTTTCAAGAGTCTGGAGGCGTACAATTTTTTTGTCAGCGGGTGGGTCCACAACCTTGGAACAAAACGTCTCCGTGATGGATACAGTTTGGTGTTTGCAAGGGTGAGTGTTTGTTCTTATATTGCTTTATCTTAAACACGCTAACAGTTAGCGTTAGCGGCTTTAACGTCAACAAACATGCCAAATCCTTAGGACTTCGTTAGAGTGACAGTTGTTTGTTTCAAGGTAAACCATTCTCAGAGGTCTAACGAGACACCTCTGAAGACTTGGGTAATTGCAAAGGAGGATGGAGAAGTGATTGCAAAGCACTTGGGCAGCCTATAGTCCCAATCAAGTCAATATTAGACTACTAACTTAAAAGCACTAAGTAAACGAGAATTTAACGACAACATAATGCTAATAAGTTCGTTTGCAAACATAACATTACCTCTGACGAAGTGGTCGCTGCAGACACGGGCATTGGCAGACTCTGCTCCTCCCGACTGTAAACGTAAATTTAAAATCCATTTTTTCCTACGTTTTTCGGTTAGAATTTTCCATTTTTCTCCTCTTCGTTGGGCTATTTTTGGTACCCTAAAATACCGTTTATCAGTTTCTCGGGTCGACCTACTGGAGCATCCGTAAACACAACAGGACAAAGGCATTTTGCGTACTGTCTGTCTGTGATTTTGCGCTGATCTTTTTCACTTCCGCCCTCCAGTCAAATTTCGCGCTTTACGTCGACGTCACGTCTACGTCAAATGAAACCCAGCTATTAGCGTGTTCCAGAAAGAGTGAGAAAGAACAACAACTTAAAACAAAAAAAAAAAACCAAACAAACAAACAAACCAGGATTTGTTTGGCTTCTTAGCAACGTAAAGCTATTCAGGAATCAATAGCAATAGAGCAAAAGGCTTGCTCTTTTCTACCTTAAAACACCACTGCACAATCATGTTAGAGCCTGGTCTGTGCTTAGCTTACTTAGTAAGTCACAAATACATAACAGTGGCAGTACAAATGAAAAGTTTTATGATTTTCCTGCTATTTACATTTAGTGCCACCATGTTTGTTAACTCCAGGTTACTACTCTGACTTTGCAAGTGGCAAAAGCAAATCAAAGGGGGAGTTTGAGATTCAAACTTTGACTGGGAACTCAGAAATTCAGGCTTATTCAGGAGCACATCATTAGTCTATCAAACTGGGGGATGGGTATCACAACAGTAGCCTGATGAACCTCTCAGGAGGTGGTAGAAGACAGGAAGGGCTGGTGCTAGCGTGTTTGCTGTGACTGAACTTTCAGAATAAGAGTACGGGCATTACCCAACAGCATCATTAATTGGTGGATGGCAGTATGCCAGGGAAGCCCACTCAAATAAATGTGTGTCGAAAATATAAACAGCTGAATTCAAAGTCATTTAAGAGCATTTGAGCTGTGGGCAATCTCTGAGGAAGAGATGTAAATATCAAATAATATTTCTGTTTGAAATGCCCATCCTTAACGCTACTATTAACAAAATCCAAATTTGCTCTTTATGTTGAGTATTTCTTTTTTTTTTAATGGCATCTATAACAACAAATGTCTCAAAACTGAACCCATTTAAAAAAAATGTAATCACGTATGAAATGACTTTCTTGTTCCTTTAAGGCACAATTTATATGGAATCAAAGAGTCTTACCTGTAGAGGCGATAATAGCAAAGACCTCCTGGAGTGAGGGCAGCAGTGTGGCTGGGTCAGCCTTCCAGATGTTTTGTAGCAGCGCGCTAACTTTCGTCACCTGACCAACATACTCTCTCAGTTCCTGCTCTTGGCTAGAAAAGCAGTGGAAGGAACTGATGGTCCTCACCAGCTGCTGGCAGAACAGAATACCCGACTTATCTCTTGGGATGCACTGCACAAAGTCTGACAGCAAAGTGCTCAGGCGGGCACAGAAAGCGGTATCAGGTCGTTCACACACCATCCTTAAAACCTCCACCTGGATCACACTAAAAGTCTCCAGCACCGATGGGCAGCTGATGAGCAGCCGCAGGCAGCAGTGAATGTATTCTACTATGGCGGGGTCTTTGCGGTCCAGCTGGCCGTAGCCCTGCTGGAGCAGACTGAGGACGAAGTCTTTGCTGAAGAAACGCTCAAACTCTGGGCGGTGGTAGCGTGCATAGGCTTCAAGAACCTGGGAGCCAATTTGCTTCTGGAAGGCATCTTCACCGAGCAAGATGAGGCGGGTGGTGAGTGTGAATAGTGCCTGACACTGATCCTCTGTCACTTCTCTCTCAGCTGCTTCCACTACCTTCTTCACAATGGCCTTCTTCACTGGAACAGAGTGATTGGAGCTCACCAGGCCCTCCAAAATCTTGTCCATGATGTCGATCTGTAGAGGAAAATTGAAAAAGTAATTAGGTGAACCATTAAAAAAAAAAAAAAAGAGTCAGAAAACATCTGCAGTCACACTAAATGGTGCACTGAACATTTGTTCTGTCACAGTTTTTGTTTGTGATCACACACGTCACAGAAAACATTTTGACTTATGACTTATGACTATAAAGCAAAGGTGTAAACAGTAAAATTATTAGATTAGAAATCACAATATCAGCGACACCGCTCATGTTGAGCAGTTTGGGAGACAAAATTAGAAATGCAAGGTTACAATTGGCCAGGCACAGACTCCAATGGGGCCCCTTGGATGGCTCTGGGAAGTGGGATTGAAGGCGTGCATTTTGGACATTTAACTGTATTTTTACAGGTTTTACAACTTTACACCAAAATAATTAAGTAATACTGTAGTTAACAATTAAATGACAGAACGGTTGCTTTTTCGCGATCTACGTGACATCCCGTGACTTTTTCCGTAATTTTACAAATTTCTTAAAATTTACGCCCAAAGAGCGGCGCTGACAGATTTCTTTCATTTACTACCGTAGCATTTCTTTAGCGTGTAGTAAAAACGAAAGACACTTATTTTAAGATATCGATGTAGATATCGATATAGCTGTTAAGATACCTCTCGGATTAAAAGGTGTAGTTGAATTTATTCACCTTAACGGGAAGGGGGGCATTTAAGGTGGTTTCAGTGGATCTGTCACTAAATATAACGCACGACTTTGCTATACATTTCTTTTTTCAAGTTCAGCGTAATAAAACAAATTTAATGTAGTGTCCATCTGCCTTGAAGACTGCACATTACATTACTATTTCACACGTGTTTTGCCTATGATCTCTGACTCCTGCCGCTCTGTGTTGCTGCTGCTGTGGGGGATACACACAGATAGCCGACTAGTTTGCTAAAGCTAGCTGTAAAGTTAGCAGATATTTCTACATGTCTAGAAACTAAAGTACGGCTAGAATGAGCGTTAAAACGAAACCTGAGAAACAGTGCTGACCTCTCCATAGCGGCAGTTTTTACTAACAAACTGCCCCCAACAAAAATAAAATTAAAAGAATTTTTAAAAAAAAATTAGAGGAAGAAGAAAGAAACAGCCGAAGAGGCCTGCCGTTAGCCTACAAACTGACTTAGCATAAATGCCATCATGTAACTCAAATAATCCAACATGTGTGCTTACCCAAATAAAGCATGTCAACAGCGTCCGACCAGAGTAGCTTCTGCCGTCGGTCAGAGCTAAATGTCTTCAGAGAGATAAAACAGTTTTATGTGTATTTATTTTGGTTTATTTCCTCGCTCGGAAACAGCTGATTAACCGTACAGCGACGTCATTCCTATGGACAGAGACGGTAGTAGGACCCTTGTGGTGAAGCTATTTTTCTCTTAACTTTGCCTGTTCCGCTTTTGTTACATTTGTGTAACGGTCAGTCGTGTGGGTTTCCACGGATGGCGCTGCTGGCCGTTTGACACGCTTCCAATTAAACGAAGCTGCGTTTCCGCGAGCATTTTCGAGAACCTTTATCCTTTTATTGTACACTTCGTGTGTTGCGTTCAACCACTACTCGTTCATCTGCCCTTTTGGGGATAACGCTACGATTAAAAAAAAATCATGAAAAGATGGAAACCTCCCAGCTTCCACCTAACATCCAGATTGATCTGCATCTTGGAATTGTGATTATCAAAGACTTTATTTTCAAATTTTTGCATCCACCTGCACTTTCACACTGAATTAAGGAGATGTTGTTTGTTATACGAATGGAAGAGTTAGGCATGTGTAATTTAACAAGAGATAGGGGCATTTTCTTCTCGGCCCAGTAGGATATGTAATCTTGTTTGTACATCTTTTTTTTTTTTTTTTTTTTTTTTTAGCGTTTTTTTAATACTACTACTACTACTAATAATAATAATAGATTAAATGCCTTTCCAGTAAGGGTATTAACAGTTTGTTCTCCACCTCAGCTTCAATGTGTCCAGTTTACAGACAGTCCCTGAGCCTTAATGATTCTCCCAGCAGACTCCTGAGTACACTGTGCTTCCCATAGCAGAGTAACATAGAATTTCCATCATTTGGTGCACACATTGACTCCATTAGTAAATAGAGCCTGCTCATCCCCAGCCTCTGTGTTGGTCTTTCATTTCAGCCTGTTGTCCATGTTGACACCCAGGTACAGTGCATGTATGTCTGTGTAGCCATCTTCTTCCAAGGGACACCTCCCTGGTCTTTTTCACATACAGAAGCAAATGATTGCTCCCAGACCACTCCACAAAGGCATCCACTATAGTGCTCACTAGTCTTCCTACTGCCCATTACTAATACATCTACTCACTGCAGAGCTGTCAGAGGATTTCTAAAGGTTCCATGACCTAGAATTGTACTGAAAGTCTGAGGTGTACAAAGTGAACAGGTGTGGAGACAGCACAGTCTCCTGTGGAGCTCCTGTACTGCACATCAACAAATCAGACTGAGCACTGCCCAGTCTTACATACCGCAGCCTCTCTGTCTCTCTGTCAAGCAGTCAGTAATCAATGAGATGGTTGATGTGTTTGCTGACATTTCCTCTAACTTTTCCCTCAGCAGCAGCAGCTGAGTTGTATGAAATGCACTTGATAAATCAAAGAAGCTTATCCTCACAGTGCAGCTCTTACTCTATAGATGGGGAGTAAGCTCTCTACAGCACATAGATGACTGCATCATCCACTCCCAGAAAACGTGTTACTTTAGGAAACACAAGTGGGACTGAAATATTACTTTACTATAATATTTCACCCTATCAATCACAAATATTGACTTGGCTATGTCTTTTCTCTAATCAGTGAAACCCATCAAACTTCCTAGAGGGGTGATGCTAGTGTCATTGACTTCAGAAATGAGTTATAATATTAAAGCATGTAACTTTGGAAGTGCAAGAAACATATCAATGTATCCATATATATGTCAGGTCTGGTTAAAAAAAATTTGAAAATGCATTATTTATTTTTGTTTTTAATAGTTTTTGTGTTAGTCTTTTTAATTATTCATTGCATGGAGGGCATATGTCAGATGCTAGATTCAGAACAATAAGTAAAGGTATTTCAATAAAAAAGAAAACTTTTAAAAGAAGGTGAGTCCCGGTCTTGCTGACATCCAGAGATTCAATAAGCAGCAAAACCATCAAGTTATAATAAAAGTGTTTTACTAAACCAGCAAATACTAAAACTAATCATATTAACCTATACATTGTTGCAGTTTAAAAATCGTTTCAGTTCAGTTTAATTTTTTAAAGGCTTTAGTTTAGATTTAGTTAACTATAGTAACCTTGGAGATGACTGGAAGCTGTCATATGAGCCATAACAAAAACAAATACTTTCGACAGTCTGCGAAGGCAGCATAACAAAATCTCGCGATAGCGCGCTCAGACCCGGTAACTATGTGAACGCGGGTGCGCGAGAAAAATCTTGCTAGCGCGAACGTGCTGCCTGCGACCAACCGGTGTGTCTTTCATTAAAAACAACAGGATTGTCCTTATTTACCTCGAGGAAGTTCCGAAAATTCTCAACGTCTCTTAAACGGGATCACACAAGTCACCTAATAACAAACGATATACCTGAACGGAAAAGGAAAATCGACAAAAATGTCCGAAAGCGCAAACTGCGTGGAACAGCGGGAAGAGCAGGCTGAAGTTGAAGACGCCGGAGGAGCGGAGGTAAGATGTTTCAAAATGGGAATTATGTCCTTTCGACGCTGACTTCGTTTCTCACAAAGCCGACACACAGATGTATAACTCTGAAAAGGTCCATCTCTTGTTCAGGCATTTTTCGAAATCGACTGTGTGAAACTTTCAGTTTGTCAGTTAGCTAGCCGCTGCGCTACCATTAGCTCCCGACGACAGCAGCCAGATCCACCAGCGCAGCAGCGAGGCCAGCCGTTTTCATGAGCGCCCACTCTACTAGCTTAGCCCCGCTAGCTGCCTGTCTCATATCGCTCTAGAAGTCCTTACTTGTTCTATGCTTGCTCTCAGACCTGGTTCACTCAATGGGACGCTTATAACAGTGAGTCGGCTTTTAGAAAACCCCGTGAAAACAAATTTGAGGGGGGGCAGAAGCAGTCCTCTCAGCTGTACCGTCTGCCCCTTTGTTTTCGGAGCAGACCGCGTAGCAATGGCTGTTGTGACTGGGGAAGGATGCTGCTTCGCTGGCTGCCTACAGCTCGGCCAAAAAATGATTTGAAAATTCTATCAATATAAAAATCCCACATAAAGAAAGCTGAAATTCCAAAACACCGTCCTTGCTTTGTATTGGAAGCATTTTCTCCACAAAAAGTCTTATCATTATCACCTCTTCTTCTTTTAATAGAGATTTAAATTCACAAATTTACTGGTACTTCTCAGCACGTCTGATAGCAGAGGGGTAAAAGAGACTGATTTATTCTGTGACGCAAATGTGCTATCAAAAGTACCTTCCCGTGACAGTATATGATTACAAGAAGAACTGACGGTATTTCAGTCAATACATGCCCTGTTTTCTGCAAATGTGAATACCGATGCACCTTGAAATTTTGGTTTGCCCTTTGGCTTGTTTTTGAGCCAATGAGCTCATCTCTTCCTATCAGTTGTTGTTGTTGTAGTTGTAAACATAAGGACGACATCCACTAAGACTGGTTTGTTTTCACCATACACTCCCTTAGGAGAAGTCTGACTCTTCAGATGCTGGAAAAGAGTCCTCTTCAGATGCAGGTGCTGATGGACAAGATGCCTCCTCCTCCTCATCTTCCTCCAAAACTAAAGACTCTACTCCAGGTTATGAGGAGAAAGTGGTAAGTCCTCTCTTCCATCATTACATGGCTCACCACTGTACTCCTGGGTCGGAAGATGAATGGGACTTTCTTTCTGTGTAATGCAGCAAACAGACCGGACCAACAGATTTGAGTATCTGCTGAAGCAAACAGAGCTGTTTGCTCATTTCATCCAACCAGCTGCACAGAAGACCCCCACCTCACCGCTCAAGATGAAACCGGGACGTCCTCGTATCAAGAAGGACGAGAAACAGAATTTGCTTTCAGCTGGAGAGTGAGTATCTATCCCTACAGAACAGTTTCTTTTCCTCCATTTAGAAAGTTTTCTCCCATTGTGATTTATAACGCTGTGTCTTTTATTTTTTTAAAAGCAACCGCCACCGTCGCACGGAACAAGAAGAGGATGAAGAGCTTCTTAACGAGAGCACAAAGACCACAAATGTGTGCACTCGCTTTGACGAGTCTCCCTCCTGTAAGTAAAGACCTGTTTTTATGGGGACTCAAAGCACACACTGAGCATGAGCAAATAACAAATATATATGTTATATATGTGGCTGATCCTGATACAGCCAATAAAGGAAGCACTGAAGCACATTGTCTTTGTACTTAGCAGAATTCAGCCAGCTCATCTGTGTCACTTCACTCAGTTAGGAGCCTTCCTAAGCAAATTTCACTTGACTTGCACTTGTTGATCTATTACTGCCCTAATAAGAGGCAGCAGAAGCACTCCCCCTAGTGGTGGGAGTTTTTATTAGGCAAAACAAAATTAAAACAATTCTTACAGAATTTTGTTTTCTTGTCTGTAATGTAGATGTGAAAACAGGGAAGATGAGGGACTATCAGGTCCGTGGTCTGAACTGGCTCATTTCTTTGTACGAGAATGGAATCAACGGTATCCTCGCCGATGAAATGGTCAGCACTTTTTCACGTTTCTACTTATTCATGGAGTTAAATTACAGATATTTTTATCGTGTCATAATGCTGTTTTTTTTTTTTTTTTTTTTCATTCATGTTTTCTTTTCTTATTGTCAGGGATTGGGTAAGACTCTCCAAACTATTGCACTGCTGGGTTATATGAAGCACTACAGAAACATCCCTGGTCCTCACATGGTGCTGGTTCCCAAGTCCACCCTCTACAACTGGATGAATGAGTTCAAGAGATGGGTGCCTTCCCTTCGTGCTGTCTGCCTGATCGGAGACAGAGATGAGCGGGTAAGCTGTGTCAAAAATGTATCAATGGTGTGAAAATCAAAGCATTTTTTCAGATGCTTTGGTTGTCCTTCACCAGTTCTATTTGGTGGACTCCATATTGGGGTTTTTTTTTTGTTTTTTTTGTTTTGACTCCCACAGGCACTTAAAAAAGTTTTAAAAGGTGTTAAATACTGCAATCTAAACAATAAGGCCTTAATTGTTGTTTAATATCTTAATTCAGTCTTTAAAAAGTCCTTATGCCATACGTTGTGGGAGGTAGGCTCTTAGTAGTTGGTTTTTATGACTGCAATTTAGATTGTTAAAATAACAGGTAACATCTATTTTTGAATAATTTATTGTTTGTTGTTTGTGACACAGGAAACGATTGTGTAACCGACAACACTCATGTATTGTTCTGGTTTAAAATTTTTATTTTTTTTGTATTGTAGACACATATTTATGAGATTAATCTGTAGAACTCTGGTGGTAAAAACAGTTTTCTGCTTCAATGACAGACTGCCCTGATCCGAGATGTGCTGCTGCCTGGAGAGTGGGATGTGTGCGTGACATCCTACGAGATGCTCATCATTGAAAAGGCGGTGTTCAAAAAATTCAACTGGAGATACCTGGTCATTGATGAGGCTCACAGGATCAAGAACGAGAAGTCAAAGGTCAGACAGCTGCTGAAACAAAATAGTTACACATGTCAGCCACCTAACCTTTAGTACTGTGAGATGGTCAGATCGCTAATGTTTTCTTTGCTTCTCCATAGTTATCAGAAATTGTGCGTGAATTTAAGACCACCAATCGTTTGCTGTTGACTGGAACACCCCTGCAAAACAACCTCCATGAGCTGTGGGCTCTCCTGAACTTCCTGCTGCCTGATGTCTTCAACTCATCAGAAGTAGGATTTCTATAGAAAACCACAAAATCAGTAGTTTATAGAAGAAGTCTTGAAAACGCTTTAGAGAAGAGGTGTTTCTGTATTAAGGTGCCAATTTAATTTCTCTTCTTTTTTCTCAGGACTTTGATTCCTGGTTTGACACAAATAACTGCCTGGGTGATCAAAAGTTGGTTGAACGTCTTCACACTGTATGTATTTAATGCGACTATCCAGCACGCTGCTGTACGTTGTAAGGTGTGTTATATTTCAGTTGGGTTAATGCGCTCCCTGCGTGTAGGTGCTGCGTCCTTTCTTGCTTCGTCGTATCAAAGCAGACGTGGAGAAAACTCTGCTCCCCAAGAAGGAGATCAAGATTTACGTTGGCCTGAGTAAGATGCAGCGGGAGTGGTAAGCATCCCCAGTTAAAATGGACTTGCTATAAAACAAGACCTGAGCTGTTTTTGTGTTTTTCCCCTGCTGTATTTGTGGATGCTGAACTTAAGTTGTTGTGTGCTACTACCCGTCAGGTACACAAAGATTCTGATGAAGGACATCGACATTCTGAACTCGGCGGGTAAAATGGACAAGATGCGTCTGCTGAACGTTCTCATGCAGCTGAGAAAATGCTGCAACCATCCTTACCTGTTTGATGGGGCTGAGCCCGGCCCACCATACACAACAGACATCCACCTGGCAGTGAACAGCGGCAAGATGGTGGTGCTAGACAAGCTGCTGCCCAAGCTAAAGGAGCAGGGTGTGTGGATTCTTTTTGTTCAGTATTTTAGTTATCTCTTTATTACCGGCGGGAGGGCTCACGCTCCCGTTTGCATATACATTTTTAAATGCTGGTAGAATTGCAAAATTATTTTAATTACGTCTCTTAACGTCTCCACATCCCTGTTTTGTAGGTTCACGTGTGCTCATCTTCAGTCAGATGACCAGGATGCTGGACATCTTGGAGGACTACTGCATGTGGAGGAACTACGGTTACTGTCGCCTGGATGGGCAAACTCCACACGAGGAGAGACAGGTGAGATGTGGATTTGTCATCTTCCATAACCAAAAGCAATTCCTGAGTGTTTGGTATTGAGAGTGTGACTATAAAAGCACTTAATTTTCACGTGTTTGTGTATTTACAGATCTCCATCAATGCTTTCAATGAGCCCAACAGCTCAAAGTTCATCTTCATGTTGAGCACCAGGGCTGGAGGGCTGGGTATTAACCTGGCAACAGCAGATGTAGTCATCCTCTACGACTCAGACTGGAACCCTCAAGTCGATCTTCAGGCCATGGTTAGTAGTCTAATATGATGATCTACCTGAGCATGAGTGTAACCAATGAACTTGATTGTTTCGGTCAGATTACCTGACTTTTTTGTTTGTTTGTTTTTTTTTCCCTCTGCTTAGGACCGAGCTCACAGGATTGGTCAGCAGAAGCAGGTGCGAGTTTTCCGTTTCATCACCGAAAACACAGTGGAGGAGAGGATTGTGGAGAGGGCCGAGATGAAACTGCGCCTGGACTCTATCGTCATCCAGCAAGGTAACTCATCTCACTTAAAGTCAGCCTGTTTAAACTTGTTTTAGTGTCCTGCATGCTGTTAAGAAATAAAATATGAAGTTCACATAGTGGTACTTGTTGGAAATTGCGAAATAAACTAAACTTTATTTTATTTATTTTTTGAAAATAGGGAGACTTGTGGATCCGAGTGCAAACAAACTGGGTAAGGATGAGATGCTCTCTATCATCCGCCACGGTGCCACACATGTGTTTGCTTCCAAAGAGAGCGAGATCACAGATGATGACATCGATGCCATCCTGGAGAGAGGTGAAAGGAAGGTGAGTCTGGTTGCATTAGCTGAAAAGCATCAATCGAAAGTTACTGTGTGAATTTAAAAAATCAAACACTTTGAAATGATTGTGTACCAGACTATGGAGATGAAGGAGAGAATGTCATCGCTGGGCGAGAGCTCTTTGAGAAACTTCACCATGGACACGGAGAACACCAGCGTGTACACCTTCGAAGGAGAGGACTACAGAGAGAAGAAGAAGGTAAATAGGTTGGCCAGCATCGGTATTTATAATCTGGGACTGCCTTTCTTTTGGGAAAAGACTTAAATCCTTAGCTTGTGATTTTCATTTTTCCGTTCAGGTCATTACAAACTGGATCGAGCCGCCCAAGAGAGAAAGGAAAGCCAATTACGCGGTGGATGCCTACTTCAGAGAAGCTCTGCGAGTCAGTGAGCCCAAAGCACCAAAGGTAGGAAACCATCACTGTACAAACATCATACAGACAGAATCTATTAAAGCATCAGGATGTTTAATGTTTATTTATTGGGGGTTTGACTAAGTTCTTTGATGACTAAACAAGGAAAAACTCAAATTAGTCCAGTGAACTAGTGTAAAACCAAGAAACATTCGGTTATTAAGTTAAATTTGTTAACCGTTTAATATACAATGTCAAAAGCCTTGTAAAGAAAACCATGTGATACCATTAATCACATTCTTCAATAATGAATCATGTCGCTTAACTGTGTGCCACCTTACATTGTGCATTATGGACATTGCATTGTATTCTCCAAACAGGCAACTAAGAAAAACACGTATAATAAGCTGATGTTAAATATGATATGAAAACATGTTATTACAAAACATTGTTTTATCTGTGATCTCAGTCTTTCACCTTTTTAAAGAACTAACACGAAAAACTAACAATTATACTATTACCAAAACAATCAGGCCTAGATTAACCGATTTATGGCGTTTCTCAGCAGTGATGCGCCAACTGGTGGCAGGTGGCGGCATAACATTTAGGAAACAACCATTTACTGCAGCGGTCTCCAATCTTTTTTGCGCCACGGACTGGTTTATGCCCGACAATATTTTCATGGACTGGCCTTGAAGGTGTCGCGGATAAATACAACAAAATAAAACTAGTACCGGTACCGAAAAAAGAAAATTTATTCATAACACACGTGAAAAGACCCAGGAAAACCGAGTAAACGATAAAAACGATAACAAAATAACGCTGAAAACCGATAAAACCCTGAAAACTATACATTTCCCACCTGAGCCTCAACTCTCGCGGCCCGGACCAAACGACTCACGGACCGGTACCGGTCCGAGGCCCAGGGGTTGGGGACCGCTGATTTACTGCATTGAGTATCAATTGTAAACCAGTTAGACTGAATGAATACGTTTGGTACAGACTAGTGACAATAGCGATGATTAGGTGACTAGTTGTGCATGTCCCTATTACTTATTTTGGATTGCCTTTTTTTTTTTTTTTTGCCAGGCTCCTCGTCCGCCTAAGCAGCCAAATGTGCAGGACTTCCAGTTCTTCCCTCCACGTCTTTTTGAGCTTCTAGAAAAGGAAATTCTCTTCTACAGAAAGACCATTGGATATAAGGTTCAAAGAGATCAGACACATTCCTATTTGTCCAAATTTTGTTGTCTTTTGAGAAGACTCTAACTGGATCTGTGGCTTTGTCTCTTAAGGTTCCTCGCAATCCAGACATACCAAACTCTGCTCAGGTCCAGAAGGAGGAGCAGGCTAAGATCGATGAGGCCGAGGCCCTCACAGAGGAGGAACTGGAGGAGAAGGAAACCCTTCTGCAACAGGTGGATTATTTTTCTTGTTGACTTGCAGCCAGTGGCTGATATACAGGAAATGAAATGTTTGCATATTTCTCTAAATTGTGCATTAACGGATCAACTGTACGCTTGTCGCAGGGATTTACTATTTGGAACAAACGTGACTTCAACCAATTCATCAAAGCAAACGAGAAGTGGGGGAGAGATGATATTGAGAACATTGCCAGAGAGGTTGAGGGGAAAACTCCGGAGGAAGTCATGGAATATTCTGGTAATGGATTTTTTTTTCTTCTGTGGAAAGCAAACCCAGATATTGAAATTGATTTATTGTGTGACTTCATGTTCGTGTCCTTTCCTGCAGCTGTATTCTGGGAGCGCTGCAATGAGTTGCAGGATATTGAAAAGATCATGGCTCAGATAGAAAGAGGAGAGGCCAGGATTCAGAGGAGGATCAGCATCAAGAAAGCACTGGACTCAAAGGTAGCAGTCAGTCAACTTTGAAATAATAATAATAATAATAATGATAATAATGATGGATTGCATTTATATAGCGCTTTTCTAGACACTCAAAGCGCTTTACAATTCCACTATTCATTCACTGTCACATTCACACACTGTGGTGGAGGCAGCTACAGTTGTAGCCACAGCTGCCCTGGGGCAGACTGACAGAAGCGAGGCTGCCATATTGCGCCATCGGCCCCGTATCATATAGTATGTTTTCTAAAAAACCCCAAAAAAGATTCTTTTTGTAGTGCAAGTTGCTGAGTAGATTTCTCATTCAGCATTGTGTTTATCCTTCAATATGTTTCTCAAATCCTCCTTTAGATTGGCCGCTACAAGGCTCCTTTCCATCAGCTCCGTATCTCCTACGGGACTAACAAAGGCAAGAACTACACAGAGGAGGAAGACCGCTTCCTCATCTGTATGCTTCACAAGCTCGGCTTTGATAAGGAGAGCGTGTACGACGAGCTCCGCCAGTGCATCCGCAACTCACCACAGTTCCGCTTCGACTGGTTCCTCAAATCTAGGACTGCAATGGTGAGTTTGGATTACTTCACTCTTATTTCTCAGTTTTTTTCTTCTGTTATTTAAACATTTTTTTAAAATTGTCTTAATACAGTGGGGCAAAAAAGTATTTAGTCAGCCACCGATTGTGCAAGTTCCCCCACTTAAAATGATGACAGAGGTCAGTAATTTGCACCAGAGGTACACTTCAACTGTGAGAGACAGAATGTGAAAAAAAAATCCATGAATTCACATGGTAGGATTTGTAAAGAATTTATTCGTAAATCAGGGTGGAAAATAAGTATTTGGTCACCTCAAACAAGGAAAATCTCTGGCTCTCACAGACCTGTAACGTCTTCTGTAAGAAGCTTTCCTGTCCCCCACTCGTTACCTGTATGAATGGCACCTGCTTGAACTCATCATCTGTATAAAAGACACCTGTCCACAGCCTCAAACAGTCAGACTCCAAACTCCGCCATGGCCAAGACCAAAGAGCTTTCGAAGGACACCAGGAAAAGTATTGTAGACCTGCACCAGACTGGGAAGAGTGAATCTACAATAGGCAAGCAGCTTGGTGTGAAAAAATCAACTGTGGGAGCAATCATCAGAAAATGGAAGACATACAAGACCACTGATAATCTCCCTCGATCTGGGGCTCCACGCAAGATCTCATCCCGTGGGGTCAAAATGATCATGAGAACGGTGAGCAAAGATCCCAGAACCACACGGGGGGACCTGGTGAATGACCTGCAGAGAGCTGGGACCAAAGTAACAAAGGTCACCATCAGTAACAGACTACAACAGCAGGGAATCAAATCCCGCAGTGCCAGACGTGTTCCGCTGCTGAAGCCAGTGCATGTCCAGGCCCGTCTGAAGTTTGCCAGAGAGCACATGGATGATACAGCAGAGGATTGGGAGAATGTCATGTGGTCAGATGAAACCAAAGTAGAACTTTTTGGTATAAACTCAACTCGTCGTGTTTGGAGGAAGAAGAATACTGAGTTGCATCCCAAGAACACCATACCTACTGTGAAGCATGGGGGTGGAAACATCATGCTATGGGGCTGTTTTTCTGCCAAGGGGACAGGACGACTGATCCGTGTTAAGGACAGAATGAATGGGGCCATGTATCGTGAGATTTTGAGCCAAAACCTCCTTCCATCAGTGAGAACTTTGAAGATGAAACGAGGCTGGGTCTTCCAACATGACAATGATCCAAAACACATCGCCCGGGCAACAAAGGAGTGGCTCCGTAAGAAGCATTTGAAAGTCCTGGAGTGGCCTAGCCCGTCTCCAGACCTCAACCCCATAGAAAATCTGTGGCGGGAGTTGAAAGTCCGTGTTGCTCGGCGACAGCCCCAAAACATCACTGCTCTCGAGAAGATCTGCATGGAGGAATGGGCCAAAATACCAGCTACTGTGTGTGCAAACCTGGTAAAGACCTATAGTAAACGTTTGACCTCTGTTATTGCCAACAAAGGTTATGTTACAAAGTATTGAGTTGTATTTTTGTTATTGACCAAATACTTATTTTCCACCCCGATTTACGAATAAATTCTTTACAAATCCTACCATGTGGATTCATGGATTTTTTTTTTCACATTCTGTCTCTCACAGTTGAAGTGTACCTCTGGTGCAAATTACTGACCTCTGTCATCATTTTAGGTGGGGGAACTTGCACAATCGGTGGCTGACTAAATACTTTTTTGCCCCACTGTAATTAAAAATGCAATTTTTATTTTCTCCCCCCATTTATCGTGTAGGAGCTCCAGAGGCGATGCAACACCCTGATCACCCTGATAGAGAGAGAGAACATGGAGCTGGAGGAGAGGGAGAAGGCGGAAAAGAAGAAACGGGGCCCAAAGACCGGCTCAGTAAGCTACAAATTCATCCCATAATAAACAATTCAAACTATTTTAAGCTGTCTATTAAGGACAACATCCTTTTATTATTATTTTTTTAATCCATTTTTTTCCCTCCCAGGCGCAGAAACGAAAGTCAGAGGGAACTCCAGACGGTCGAGGACGAAGGAAAAAGCTCAAGTTGTGAAGCTGCTGGAAAAACCCGCATTAACAGAATTAAAGACGGCAGCCAGCTATCATTAGTCCTAGTGTCTGTGTTTGTTTGCAGGCTGTGATAATGTACTGTGTAAAATCCCTGACGGACTGATATGGTTGTTTTAGGTTCTAGGAAGTGTTTCTTTACAAGCCTGCCTTGTTGTCACTTACCTAAACACTGCAGCTGTGCTGGGTTAGATTTTGTTCGCTAGTCCTTATTTTTTACTAGTACTTAATTGAAATATGTGTATTTATGCCTGTTGGTTGTACCACATTCCATTGCTTGAAACAAACAATATGTACCCTTTTTTATTTTTAAGAAAACATCTGTTCTTGTATCTTGTAGAAAATGTCTTTTTGAGCATCGCAAATAAATCTCCCCCCTTTTTTAAAAAACAAACAAACAAAAAAGCTGATAAATGACACGTTCATAAAATATTTCTTTTCAGTTTGGCAGTTTAAGTTTACATACATCCAGTATTTGGAAAATTTTCACAAAGTTAATAAGCCATAAAAGTCTACTAATAGTTGGCACATTAAAATATGCTGTCACTTGTAGAAGGAAAAAGTATAGTTTTTATACTGCACTTGTTTTCAGGCCTTGATCAACAAACCAGACAGATTTTTCTTTTTTCAAGTTTCACCAGGGTGTAGTAATACTTTTTTTCCTTTTACCCATAGTCCTACATTGATATGTACACGGATAGGTGTGCATCTGATTTTAGCCACATTTATCTAGAAAATGTAAAAAAAAAAGTGGATTTCTGCATTTTCAAAAGACTAAAATAACATTTACAATCCCTTTCAGTGACACCACAGTAGTACTCTTCTCAGTAGTAGTATTGCAGGCTTCTTATAGAAGGAAAAAGAATCACATCATTCATTAAGGTCAGTTTTGACTAACATTCAGTCCTTTTTGTTCTCCACTAAAAAAACATAATGAACATGGTGAAATACAGCAATTAACAAAAAAAAAAAGACTGAATAGAAAATAATTGCTTTTATGAGATTTAAACAAGGATGCCATTTACTCACGAGTTACATTACATGCATTTGCAAACACTGGATAAAGAGCGATATTTTACAACTTGGAACCTAAATGAAACAGATATATTTTGAGGGGCTTCTACTTATATCCATGATCCTGCATAGGTTGTAATAAAGGCACGAACGTACAGTAAATTAAAGACAAACAATTATCAGAGATCAGCAAGCCTCATTATTCTGGTGCAATTACGCCTGTGGGCCCCGAGTACTGACATCCTTTGCTGTCCACAGACTGTTCTGGGCTCTTTTCAGTGCTACACAAGTTTGGCATCGAAGGCACATTGGTGGAGGAGACTTATCAAAGTCCCTTTAATAGGGGACAGATGTTTGAACTGGAGCCGGGCCCACATTTACACCTCTGAGCTGTCTGAGCCACCCCACATGCCTGCTGGGCTGTGACTGTAGCCGTTGTAGGCCGAAGAAGAGGAGGTGGCGTAAGGAGGGTACTGGCTCTTCTTTTCACGCTTCTTGCGCCGGAGCAGGAGAATGACGATGGTGGCAATGAGGCAGATGAGGAGGATCAGGCCTGCGACGCCCACCAGCAAAGGTATAGTGGAAGTATCACTCGGCTCTCTGCCTGAACTCTCCAGCAGGGGGCGCTCTAAGAAACTGTCACGATTAGGGAGCCAAGGCTGGCGCTGGCTGACCACAATGCGGTCTCTTCGGTCCAGAGCGATGTGCTGGATGTTGGTGCCCCGATTATTTTCGATACCGATGTCTTGGGCTACAGCAGGAGCGGAGAAAGAGGGGGCGGCACGGCGGTGGCGGGTGGAGGAGCGGGGCTGCTCAACAGAGGAGATGCTGTGATGGAGGTACTCTACGCTGCGCTTGCCAATGTTTCGGTTGGCATTTTCTCTGGAGCGGACAGTGTAGATGGTGTGGATGAACCATTCTCGACCAGCAGCCACCTGAAAGCACAAGATGTGTAATTCTCTGTAAGTCTGGGCCTGTGCAAAACAACTACGGAGGACCAGAAGTGCCAAATTAAAAAAAAACCCAAAACTATTTAATAATAATAATAAATAAAGTATTTTATCATTAAATGTACAACCATTAATCCTACTATAATATTTGTAGCATATGTATGCACATACCTCGTTCTTAACGGGTGGGCCAGTCGCAACAATACTTTGTCACAAACATTGTCACACATACAGCGATCATTAATATCAAAATATTTTTAAAAACATTTATATTTCCATTTAAATTCATTTCACCCTTCACATTTAACATATGTTGCTTGTAGCTTTATGGTAACCAAAGCTTGTGTCTTTGATTGAATTTTGTTTCATAAATGCGAAACAAAGACTTTGAGAAGAAGAATTTGAAAAAATATTGCAGGCCGTGCCAGTTTATTCCATCGCTTTTGCATTAATTCCCATATTTATTATCATTACCACTTAAAATTCAGTTTTGTATTATTACGTTATGTGTATTTATTGATTTTTATCTCATTATTTTTGATCAATTTCTACTTTAACATGAGGGGGCTGTCATTCAAAGGATCAACATGGAAAAGCATGTCTATGTTTTTCACCATATTTACTTAAATTATTCATTTATTTATTGTTTTTTTTTTTTTTTTTTTTCCAGTTTTGGGCCTCCATATATGAACATATCGTATCTGAGAATAATGCAGACCTGAAAAAGTGGAGAGGAAGACAGTGTGAAGCCGTCAGTGCCTGGCTGTCTGATCAAAGACAGAGCTCCTGGTGTGTCCTGCGCCAGTGTGGCCTTAAAAGAAACGTCACCAAATGATGTAGCTTGAGTCTCTGGCTGGGCTTTGTCCTGCAGAACGGCACACACACACAGAAAAATCAGAAACCCCATCTACTTTTTTCACTTCCACAGTATCCAATCATACTTTGTGATCTATTGCATCATACCAGGATCTTGAATCTGTGCAGTAGAGAGGGTGCATCTGCCAGGCAGCCATACTCTTTGTTAGTGGGGTTGTATTTGGGAACGTAACCATCCATTCCAGTGCAGAGGAAGACTTTCTCAATGCTGCAGGAGAAGGAGTCACCCAGGTTCTGGACTGGATCCACCATCACACGGCCATAAATCATGGAGCCTGAATTGAAGTACAGATGACATGTGACATTCCCTGTGGGTCATGGTTTCCCACTGTGATGTTACTTAACACCACTAGATGGCAGTAGTGTAGTACCTTCTGAAAAAGCAGCATCGGTTCCTTCTCCAAATCCCATGGAGCCATCGGACAACCACAGCTCTTTCTTGGACAGCAGGAACATTTGTGTGTTGAGGCTGAACTCGGCTGCCACCGGGTCACTCACCTGCCGAGCAAGGATCATTAAAAAGGCAATAAATAATGCATCAAAGTGTAAATACAACACACTGAAAAAGCCTTTAAGAGCGATCAGCTCTAACCTGCTGGAAGCGAATGTCCATATCAAAAGTAAGCGGCTCCCTTGGGTGGCAGACAGGAGGGATGCTGAACTCCCCATTGGGTGATGCAATGCAGGGGACCAGCTTTACTGTATAAGTCCCGGAGTAGTCTCGTACCTAGAGGTTGGACAGACATTGAGGAATGGGGCTGTTTGGTTTGCTATTTCTTTACCAGTTGAAGGATGCTTTCACAGTTAAATGACTCACAGCAAAATCAGAGACAAAGCTCCACTGCTGCATGGGCTGGTTGTATGTAGGCTCAGTCCTGACCAGGGCTAGAGTGAACGTCAGCCCAGAGTGGTCAGCACATATCACCATAGATGACACGCTGGTTCCTGAAAACAAACATGTATACAGTCATAAATCTTCACAAATGCAATTTGCCCAACCTAAGCTAGTAACAGTGTCTACCTCCTTATTTATAGAGTGACCTTTCACACTGCCTGTGCTACTTGCGGCCTAAAAGTAAACGCTGTTGGGTCATTTTGACATTTGCTGAATGACCTCTGGGTCTTTCAAACAGGAAGACCCCTGAGGTGGAACTCCATAAATAGATAATGACAGGATGTGGACCACAGGGTAATCCAATAGGAGGCGGCTTGTACAGAATGACCCCACAAGATGGGTTTAGGGTGTGTACACTGTACATGCATACCTGGATGAGACATGACAAACTGCCCCCTGAAGCGTGCCTCGGTCTTGAAGTTGACAACGAGACGGCCCTCCTCATTTATACGCATACTGGTGGGGTACATGGCTCCTACGAGTACAGAGGGGAACGTTTTCCAATGAGCGTCACCAATTTACATTTTTCCTCAGTAAAGACTAACAGCGTTGGCTATGAAGATACCTTGTAGTTCAGCTTCAGGTGGGCTGCCAATGCCATCCTGCCACAGAATAGCTGTGTCATACACAAAGGTGAGCTTGAGCTCTGATTGCAGGTCAAAGTGCTGCCAGCCTCCGACAGCCACCGGAGAGTGGAAGACGTAAGACACAAAGAGAGGAACACGCAGGGTGACATAAGACTGGACCAGGTTCAGCACCTAAATGGGCAGGGAAAAGGCACCGTCGTGAATAATAACTATTTCTTTGGGAACTAATGCTAGTGAGTGTCTTTAATCATCCAGGTAAGAAAATCCCAGGAAGTTGATTCTGCTCATCTGGACTTTTTCAGTGAAACACACTTTTTGTCCCTCATCCAAGTGACTTCTTCAATCTCAGCTGGCTGCAGGTTTCTCCAACCTTACAAATGCTACAGTTGCAATAATGACCAAAACTAACACCACTGGCTAACAAAACTGAGCTAACAGCCCGAGCTTCAGTCATTATGCAGCTGTATCATTTATAAGGTTGGAGAAACCTCTAGTCAGCCGGTCACTTGGATGAATAACGCGACCTCCAGATGAACACAATCAACTTCATGGGGTACTGCTAGCAAGCTAGCTAGTGACAGGCTCACCAGGCAATTCAGCTAATACCAGTTGAATCACAATATCTCATTCATAATGTTACTATCTAGCTTTCTGCTGGAAAACCTTGGATCCTGGCCCTCCTGTAAATGTTACAAACTTAAAAAAAATGTTCAGACTGAGTAAAATGTGGTGAGTTTAAAACACATTTTACCGTCTTCACTTATTTAACTTTTTTTCCTACCTGTCCATCGGTTCCGATGGATCCTCCACAGTCGTTCAGCAGCTCTGACATGTCATAGTAGCTGGTGAACTCCCAGAGGCAGGCCTCTAAGTTGAGATTCCTGTAAAAGCGCAGAGAGTTGGCTGAACGCATGACAACGCTGTATTGATAGGGCGATGTCTCCCCAATTATTTCAGGGTTCTTTGTTGCGTCTGTGATGAAGCCGTAGCCGGTTTGGATCTCATTGAAGTCCAGCAAATTGGAGCAGCGATGGTTGCCCACACGTGTGCCATCCGGGCTCAGGGTAAGCTCAAAGTTGGACAGAGGTCTTGTGGAGATCACTGGCAGCATTCCTGATGAACGGGCAAAAGATTGTTTTTGTTTTTTTTTGTCACACACATTGGCTATATAAGGGCATATATTGAGATTTGCAACAAAATTTTCCGCTTACCGTCCATGTGAGGCATGTGGACTGTCAGTTTGATGAGGTTGGGAAAGTCTGGATCATCTGGACCCGTGTAGCGAATCTTTGCAGAGAAAGGTTCAGCTCCAACAGTACCCGGGATACGAGGCTGACACATACCTGCAAAAGGTAGGGTCAGCTAAACCAGATAATTCTACATCCAGTATTTTGTCTGTAAATCTCTGCTGGCTTCTTCTTACCCTCCTCTTTGCTGATCACAACTATAGAACTGACGAGCTCCAGGCCAGCATCTCCATTGGCATTGAAAGCCCTTGCTGCACACTGAACCCTAGAGCCGGCTTGGAAGTAGATTGAATCCAAGGTGATGGACTTGGTGTTGGTGAAGAAAGTGTTAGTGTCCACTTCCCTCATGGGGCTGGTTACTCCATCTGATCCGGTGGGAGCACTGATGAGCCAGCGGTACTGAGTGAGCGTGTCGTTGATGTTCTCCGCGGCACAGATGGAACCCGTTTTATCAAAGTCATGATATTTAGGGTTGCAGGCCTAGAAACAATATGATAAACCTTACATTTTTAAAAACAGCATTACCAATATGTTTTATATAATAATTACTACTGAAAAAGTGCTTTGTTTGATTTTATATTAGAGTAAATAAAGCAGCGTCTCACTCACCGTCACACAAACAACAGGGTATCCATTGGGTGGGTAGGGTCTGTCTTTCATTTTAGATGTGTCGTCATACATGAGAAGGGAAACCACTTGGGGGATGGCAGGGAAAGTAACATCTGCCACACTGTCCATCTCCTCAATGTATACAATGGCCTTGTTCATCTGGGAAACAGAGAGAAAACGCAGAGTCAACTGGCTGTCATCCTAAACAACTACCCAACACTTTAAATAAGCCTATAGCTCTGCCATTTAGACTATTAGATTATGGGTGTCATTAATGTGTATCCATGTGTAAAAAGCACATACTCTAACTCATAATCTAGTGTGGCAAAGGTTTAGAAGTAACATATTTATCTCATTGAATGCTTTGGTTCAAAACAATGCAGTGTGATTAGTCATTACCACAATTTGGTGTACAGTCACTGGACACCTTATTAGGTACACCTTGCAAATCGAATGATGTAGTTATACTGCGATTCTTCTTCACCTAGTCCTTTGCAACTTTCCCTATGTGTGTTTAATCATTTGTATTTCTAGTTATTAGTTACATGTTTAGTCAGTTCCCTTTTTAGGTTGTCTTGGTCTCATCTGTAAGTCCTCTCCATGTCATTGCCTCTCGTTCTCCCTCTCTCTCAGCTCTGTCATGTCTCTCTCTCGTGTACAAGTTTGTGTGTCTCTGTGTGTGTTTTCTGTTTTATTGTGAGTCTTTCCCTGTGTGTATTAAGTTCTGTTTCACTTCCCCTTGTCATTAGATGTATTTAGTCCAGCTGTGTTCCCATGTGTCTCCACCCCTAATCACCCTCCTGTGTGTATACAGTGTCAGTCTCCCTTGTCAGAACATCTGTTATGTTCCAATCATGTATCTTTTAAATTCCTGTCCCTGGATGTCCTCCATTGTGTATCCCTGTTCTGTGCTCCAGTTTCCCTATTGTTATTCTCAGTGTAGATTCCCGTTTATGTTTTGGGTTTTCATCTTCGTTTGTATCTGTTCCAACGCCTCGAAGGGCTCGCTTTCTGTTTAACCCTTCGTCTGCCTTTGTGTCTGCATTTGGGTCCTCATTACACTCATTCAAGAGAGTCTATATGAATTGTAGTCTTACTTTCCTGTTTTTAGCCAACGGGAGTGGCACCTGGTGTGGTCTTCTGCATACCTAAGATGCTCTTCAGTTTCCGAAATACTCAGACCAGCTCACCTGGCACCAACAACCATGCCGCATTAAAAGTCATTTAAATCAAATTTCATCCTTTTTCTGATGCTCGGTGTAAACTTCAGCAGTTTGTCTTGACCATGTCTAAATGCCTAAATGCATTGAGTTGCTGCCACGTGATTGGCTGATTAGATATTTGTGTTAAAAAGCAGTTGAACGGGTGTATTTGTTAAAATATCTGATGAGTGTATCTGAATGAAGCCAGCCCGAAGAAATTCTCATCTGTTTTCACAAAATTGTCTTTTCAATGCACTGTTCACAAAGAAATACACTCTGAGTAATACTGCAAATACACTGGGTGCTGGAGATTAATAGTTATGCCACAATGGATTTTGATTTGCTCCTAAACATGTTTATCAATCAACTCTTGATAAACAAATTAGTTGTGAATTCAAAACATTGCTATTATAATATCTGCTGTGGAGCCCTCGAGATTAGTTTAATTTCACCGAAATAAAACATTGTCATTTTAAATGATACAGTGTAATTTCAACACACAAATTGTACTGTAATCACCTATTTCTGTCACGTGAGCTGTACATGCCTGCTGTAGAGTATATGGGCAGAATGTCGCCGTTCTGTTTATAGGTTTGTCTTCTGTTTGGCTCTGCTGGGACATTCCCCTCAGCATCTCATTCCTGCTTTTTATATATCTGTGGTTCAGGCGTGCTGACAGCATTGCCAGCTGCTGCCTGCTTATTTTAACACAGGCTGACATGACAGGGCTCCTGTGTAGATCTGCAGTACTGTACCCCGCACATACACAACCTTCTTCTGGGTTTATATTTGTTTATGCGCATCTGCTCGTGCATCCCACGTGGCCGTCGTCTCACCTGTATTTCAGCCACCATATTGTCATCAGGCTTCATGTGCACAGTGAAGGCCTCTCTCATCTCTCTCTGACCGTCATACAGGACCTCAATCTCCACAAAGTGTTCCTTCTCGCCCTCCTTGAACGCCACATCTTAAAACACAAACAGTGACGTGTGCAGTCATATCAGGAGGCAGCATGCAAGTTACTTAGTCACTGTGTAGCCGCTAAAACCAGGTTCTCACCCTCTGACATCGGGTTATAATCTTCTCCAGAGGTTGCAGACCCATCCTTTGTGTGCACCCTCACTACTGAAACCTTTGAAGTGTCACCAAAACGAAGAATAGGAATCTTCACTGTGGCCACTTCGCCTTTCACCTGGGGCTCACGCACACTATACTTGATCTCAGAGAAACGGATGATCGGCTCTGGAAGAAAAATTGTATTCACGTACTATAAACATTTAAATGAACATATTTTTTTCTTTTGAACATCTTTGATCTGAACTCAGATTTTACCAAATAACAATGTGGTTTATGGGAATAAGAAGTGTTAAAAAAGGCAAAGGTACTGAGATTCTCGTGTTCTGTTGTTAGCAGATGTTATGAGACGCAGCAAAATAATTGAGCTATTCTATTGTAGTTATTTACATCAGTTTTAGCTAACTTAGTACAAATACACACTCTTTGGCTTGGGCCAGGGGTATCTTTTTTTTCCTCAGCCAAGATATTTGATACATTTTTTCCCACTTGTGCAAATGTTGTTTTATTATTTACAATATATTTAGTTCCAGAAAACACGTACTGTCTTTCTCATCCGTGATAGTGACCAGTGCTTCCTTCTGCTCCCCGATAGAGGCTCCGTAAGGAGACTTGCTCTTAGGAGTTCCCAGCACCAAGCGGAATTCCTCATCCTCCTCATGGATGGAGTCGTCTACCAGGGTAACCACACACGGCTTTTCACTCTCACCTGGGGAGAAAATTAGGGTACAGAGAATAAATATTATATATATGTATATGTATAAATACACCTCAAATGATACATGAAAGATCAAATCAGAGGGAGGGTGTCACCTGGCAGAAAGGTGATGACTGATGCATCAGTATTGGGCCTTTCGTTATAGTCCATCATGACCTGAGCAGAGCCTTGGCGAGTGTAACAGCGTGCAGTGGATCTGAGGCTGATGTCTCCACTGCGGTACACTGTGGCTGTTACCTCCCCATCAGACTCATCCACCTTGTAGCTTCCTTCCTTAAACTGAACCTTAGGCACTGAGAAGCCAACAAGCAATCAATTACAAGAAAGTCTTCACAAATTTAAAAGAAGATAGTGTTTCATGCTATGAAGAATCCATATTTTTTTTAAAGCGATCTGATATTTTTTGTCCTACAATTTATGTGTAAAACCATTTAATAAATGCTTCATAATGTACATATGTATAATAGTTAAGAGCCAGCATATGACATCTTACATGAAAAGTATTCAGAAAGTCTTTATTTGTCCTTAAAGCTACATAACAGTGCGCCAGAGTAGCCATTAAGTCATTGTTTATTTACTGATAATGAACTTTTTTATAAGTAATATGAATATAGAATATCTTCTGAAAAGATTATGAGTGCAAAAAAAAAGCTTAGCAGATTTATAAATCCGTACTTTGGTTTGATTTCTAAACCTGATACTCACAGTCAGTGACAGTATCATTGATGGTGATGGTCGTCTTGCTTGGTTCTCCTAGCACCGCATTCATGGGCATCCGCAACACAAGGTCAAAGGTCTCGGGTCCCTCTAGTTCGGGCTGGCCCAAGTCATCCAGGATGGTTACTCTAAAAGTCTGCATTGTCACCCCTGGAGCAAAGTCCAGGTTGCGGCTAATGCCAACGTAGTCCTGTCCAGCTGGCAGACAGAGAAGAAGCCATTAAATGATGGTGTTATTTAATGCGATTGAGTGCTGTGGATTCTGTCAAACGTCTGATTTTTACCTTCAGCAGAAACGGGGTCGCTTTTCCTGGAGCGGATGGTGACGGTAGCGGTTTTGGACAGGTCAGTGCCTGTCCTCCAAACCTTTACCTCGACATAGCCTGAGCTCTCATCCACGATATACTCAGGCTCACCGAAGTACAGTGAAGGCTCTGTGAGAGTTGGGAATATTAGGAAGGAAAATTAGTAAATAATTGAGCCATGATCAGCGGTCAGTATTTTCTTAATGGAAATATTCTGACAAAGTAGTTTCCAAAACCACATAAAGTGAAGGAAGTAATCTGTGTTTTCTCTACAGGCTCTTAAAACAAAGATCTTTTTGTGGCACAGCATAAGCCCAGACATTTGGATGTTGGCAGTTAATTTGTGAGGATATTTAGACTACATGTTTTGTAGTTCAGGTTCAGGGACAGATTGAAGTGAATAGCTGAGCAAAATGCCCCCATTTTTTACTCAGCACAGGAAGAGAGCTGTCATCCATCTTATCCTGCCTCAACCTTCCGCCCCCACTTATCTAAATCCCGACAGCTCTCTCTGAACTCAACGCCAAAGGGTTGAGGGTACACCTGATGAATAAGCTGTGTGCTTGTATGTGCACAGGCAATGATGGGTAAGCGAAGGGACGTTCCTGGAGTCTGATGACAGAGAAGCTGATAAGAAGCATGGTAAAGGAGGGGAGGGGTGTGGTGGCAGAGACAGAGAGGCAACCGTCTCCTTTGTAAAGACAGAGGGCAAGAATTCAGACCGCTGGAACACATTCATCTCTCTTCACTTGTGTATAAAGCAGGTTTTCAACACACTGCGTCCGGCCAGCGCTCTTAGAGATCTGACCTATAGATAGACGTGGAGATATAGAGGTTCATCTTTTCAGCAGAAACTCGAGGACATAAACATTCGTAAATGCACTTCACAGAGCCAAGTCAAGTTGCCAGCTTGTGAAAAATCGCGTTGCATCTTGTAATACTGCAGTTGTTAATATTCTTCTGCTGCATGATTTCAATAATTTAATGTGTTAGCTGTTTTGTCGTACCACTTGTTTAGTTAATCTTAAATGCTTGTTTTGTCAAATCTTCATACCGATGTCTTCTAACTGATCTATACACTATTAACACACATTTCAAGCATTAATAAAGCATTTTGTTTCACCTGTCAGAAATTGTCCCATTTTAAAACTTTCCTTTTTGGTAAAGCTTATAGTTAGCCCTGGATCAGGTGACCCTGAACTACTCCTTTAGTTACGCTGCTTTGACCTGTGGAGGCATCCCATGATGCACTGGGTGTTTCTTGTGTTTTACACCACTTGTCACACTACCATGTCTTTTGTCCCGTCTCACCTCCCACTTCACTGGTGGCCCTTCCCTGAACCTGGTTGTGCTGTAGGTTTCTTCCTGTTAAAGGGGTTTTTCCTTCCCACTGTCACCAAAGTGCTTGCTGGCTTCACTTCCCACCAAGAAGGGAGTATAAGTGAAAATTCTTGCATGTTTTCCAAAACTAAGAATTTAACTATTAAAGTGAAACTCTTTTCTCTTTTAAATTAAAAAAAAAAAATGTAGCCCATTTTCACCGTCAATGCCTCCATTCTGCCACATGAGGTTGTAGCGATATTGAACAAGTGTCACTAGCTGTTCGTTACACATGCTTGTCTACCACCCCAAGCATCATTTTTCAGTATGCATTGTCAATGTAACCCGAAACTAACCAAGGGATTTGTTGTGTAACTCCCAGGCAGTAAGTAAAAACAAAACAAAAGACAAAGTAAAAACACGGTCCAAGCCACAAAGTTGGGACATGAGCTACAGTCTCCCCACTGACAAACTTGTGGTTCATGCCACTGCCACATGCTCTGCTGTCTTGCAGAGACTTTGTCACTTGCTTTAAAGAGGAACTTTTGCCTTGAGCTCTCAGTACTGCTTCGGCTGCTCCATCACTGGTATCAGAAATCTTGTAGGTGCATCTGGGGTGCTAGTGGTTTCTGACAAAACTGCACGAGAAACATTTATAACAGTAAAATATTCTTATTTTTACAAGTGGACAATTTCATGTCAAGAAGTACAAGTACTTTAATCAGTCTTCTTTGCTTTTGTGTAATTAGTGTTTGCAGTTTAGCCCACAGCTTTCAGTGAAGACATCTGACCAGAGCTGATATGTAACAAAAGTCAATAAAAATCTATCACTGTATCTGTTAAACATTTCGGGACACTATGAGTGAATGTCAGATGTCTCAATAATTTCCCTCTCAGTAATTACTACTTGAGGAGAAACGGCAGATCTGCTCTTAAAGTTTACTTAGAAGTCGATGTATGCTGCGAGAGACAACTGAAGCTGAGGGAATGGTTGCTGGGATGCATTCAGAGCCTTCCGGCTTCTATTTAGCACCAAAATAAGGGTGAGAGGGTGAAGTGAGTGCCAACATGGCAACCTTAAAATCAGTGGGAGGAAGATCCAGACAAACAGTAACAATAGAGGCTCGTCGTTGGCAAGGTCCCAAACCACAAGTTTACTCAGGCGGGGCTGATTGTTTAACAGAGACGCACACATTACAGGCACTGAAGCAGATTTGTGGCGCGGTGGTACTTCAGGACCCACCAAGAAGAAGAAGAAGGATCACAATAGAGGTTTACAATAAAGACTCTTCTCTTGTCTCTTCACGTGTCTGGGAATGCACAATGGTTATATTTATATAAAGATCAATTAAACTCCAAGCAAGTGCGAGAAACGGGCGAAAGGCGCGAGAGACGGGGTGAATGTGAGAAAGGAAAATAAATCTGTCATCAATGATTCAGAAAAGAAAGTACAAGAGGCTCTAATGAATGTTAGAATTGTGATTCTTTCTCAAGCTAATATGTTGAGACTCCTTAGAGATACAGACCACATAGTGCTGGAAAACATGCCAGTCATTTTGGATTCCCTGCATAATAGCCTCCCCCCACCCCCCCTCCACCACCTGCCTTTTGGTCCCTTCAGACAAAGGGGTGCCCTCTGTTTCCCCCTGGGCCTTCCTAAATGCCGGTGAGGGTCGCCCGCGGAGCACGGTGAGATTTAAAGTCCTTTGATCTGTCGGGCTACAGTGTAGCATAACATTCACAGAGGTCGCCTTTTCCCCGCTCAGCACCTGTCTGTTGTTATCTTGTATCTGACGCCCAGACAGGCTGAGTATAGTGGATAACTGTAGCATAAACACAGCCATACTGTCGAGCCGCTGATGCAGGCGCAGCATCCAGGTCTTTAGGCTTTGGTGATTGTGGTGATCAGACTGTCTGCGCACCTTTGGTGGATTAATAGCGAGCAGACACGCAAATGCAAACACAGAGCAAAGAGACTCTGTAAGCAACAGGATCAAGCACACCTGCCACCCTCTGTGGCTCTCTAACTGCAGCAAAGGATGTCAGCGTATGGTATTTACTCACTGTTCATAATATTTACCAGTACACCAACAAACCTGGTGACCAACTACAAGAAGCATCTTACTGCTGTGTTTTGCTCAGGGTCAAATACTTATTCCACTCAATGACATGCAAATCAGGTCATAACTTTTATGTAGTGTGTTTTTCTTCTGGATTTTTGATTTTGATATTCTGTCTCTCTGAGTTAAAATGAAACTAGCGTAAAATTTGTGAGTTTGTGAGTAAAACTACAAATTCAGCAGGGGATCAAATAATCATTTTCCACACTGTACGTGCAATAGTTTCACGAGGTCCCTCCTTCTGTCTGTAAACAGATGATTGATGGAGATCCCTCTCTTCATCTTCAACTCCGGGTCTGATGCGGGTCCAAAAAGAACGAGCTCAGCTCAGCATACGTTCATCATTATTTTTCTCAAATGATCAAACGCTCCCACTCACCGTCATCGCTGTCTGCCAAAATGGTGACTTTGGCAGACGGGAAGTTGGCGCCCACCTGGCCCCCCATGGGCATGCTGAGGCTGACGTTAAAGCTCTCCTCTTCCTCGTAAAGGGAGTCATCGATGATAATGACGCGACAGGCTTTTTCGCGCTCATCCTTATCGAAGCGCAGCACGCTGGTGTGGTCCCCGGGCCGGGTGATGTAGTCAGAGTAGGAAAGGACTGTGCTGGGTATGGTGCCGGTGGCTGTTCCTGAGGAATTATGGGAACAGAAAGATCAGTTTGCAGGGAAACTAACAGCAGGAAGTCATTGGAGTAAAAAGGGAAAATAAAAAATAACACAAAATAAATACTAATTAAATAATCAGCCCTACACATGAACATAGAAATGTTTGCTCTAATATATCACCAATAGTCAAAAGTAATGAAAGAAAAGGTTCCACTCCTGAAATTTCATTTATTTATGTTTTGATAAAAACAGATTGATCTCACCTTGCTGAGTGTAACAAACTACCAGGAGCTCCTGGCTGGCATCTCCCGAACGTCGCACTGGCACCAACAGCTCTCCAACATCCTCCTCTATCTTGAACTCTGACTGAGGGATGTAGACGGTCGATTCTGTTTTGAAGAAAAACAAATCAAGGCCAAGAACAACAATTTTGTTCAAATAACTCAAAATAACCAGATTCTTACCATCACCAGGGTCCACAATCTCCACCGTCGCGACGTCAGGAAACTCCAGTACAGCCATGACAGGGTCTGACAGCTGTATCTCAAATGTTTCCGAGGTCTCAAAGTCCTGGTCTGTGAAGATTTTCACTTTCCAGGTTGCTGTGGTCTGGCCTGGGTTGAACTGAACTTGCTTCTGGGCTTTACCACGGAAATCCTTGTCCTTCTCTGCTGTGCCGTCCTTAGTGGCAATACCTGAGGAAAAGCAGTGCCAGTGGCAGCAATATTTTACCCCAGTGCTTCCTCCTGGGGCTTATGTCAAAGTACAGGCTTTCATATTTGAACAGTACACATGATAATTTCAATCTGATGCAACAATAACAGGTAGAATATTCTGTCTGCTGACACCGCAGAATAAGAAAAAGATAGTTCGAGTTTTACGTTCCTTTGCACAGCGAGTGAGTGGCCAGCATGCAAGCCTTACTAGGAAATGTCATACATGAATTCAACTGAACCTCTGTCACAGACAGGACAGGAAATGGAGCAGCAGTCAAAGAAGAAAACAAAAGCTTTGCTCCTTTGGGGACATGTCTGCAGCGTGAGTGTGGAGTTTTTCTTGGTTTGGCTGCAGGGATAAGCTGAGGATAAGCCCTGCAGCCTTAAAAGGAATGTTTAGAGATTTTAACTAAAGGCAGCTATGGTCATGCTTTATTGCAGGTCTGACCTTTAAAAACACATAAATAACATGAAAGTCTACAGAGACTTTAAAAGTGGGTAATAATTCATTGTTAAAATGTCAGTTTAATAAAGGGTCGTGTGGTATCATCATCCATCATATCTTTTTATGAGTGACAAGCAAGTGGCCCCTTAGGAGCTAAAAAATAAGGCCATTATGGGAGTACCAAAAACTGCACTTTCTTGAAGGGCCACTTGAAGCTGGCTCTAAAAACGAGTGAATCCCACAATGCTCAGGATCATTTCCAGGAAAGATTTTAAATTTAGTCATGTGGAAAAAATGTATCTGGACTTTTTAATGAAGTGAAAGTTATAATCCAGTTTACGTAGCTGATGATGTATTTATTGTATATTTAAAGAAGCTAAAGTAACTATGAGGATGGCACTTCATATAACTGGGGAGGACGTGGGTCAGGAGGTGGAGCATGTCATCTACTACTCAGACGGTTGGTGGTTTGATCTCTGGCTGCTCCAGTCTGCATGCCAAAGTATCCATGGGCAAGATACTGAGCCATGCTCCTGATGCGTTCATTGGAGCGTGAATGTTGGATAGAAAGCACTGAGACAAAAACGCTCTTATGTTTGTGAATGGGTGAATGAGACATGCTGTGTTTTGAATGCTCAAGCAGACTAGAAAAGCATTAACCCGTCCATTTACCATTATATTGTTACCATTATATTATTGGATCATTGCAGCTGTTGATATTAATTACTTATATATTGGTAGCTTGAGTCAACGTATCTCCAAAATAAGCTACTGAAGCTTTAAAATAAATGTTATGGAGTAGAAAATACAATATTTGCATCCAAAATATGAAGCAGACAGTAGCATAACACATAAAAACCTGTTTATGTCTGCAGGTTATAGTAAAAGCAATCATTATGTTTGTAAAAACAAACAAAAAACTCACTCATTTCTAAAGCATACAAATTTAATTAGGTTTCCTGCAGTTAATTAGAAGCTAAATAAATGACTTGTCAGCACTTACTGACAAAAGAAGTTTCTCCCAGGTAGCCTCTGCGTTTCAGCGTCACCTCCAGGAATTTGGCATCTTCATCCACCAAATAGTATTCCCTCTCCAGAGAGATCCAGGCCCAGTTGAGTCGGAATGGCTGGGGATTTAGTTTATTTCCACCTAAAGAGAGGCAGGGGGAAAAAGAACCTAACGCATTAGCATTTCATTTGAAACTTCTTTCCGATGGAGACTACAATAATCTGGTTTGTTCCTATCGGTACTCACTGAGGCATATAAACTGCAATCTGCTCTGGGCTCAAGGATAAAAGGAATCAAAGGGATATTTTAATTTAGGAAGGGAAACATGATAACTTAATACCAGGGCTTCTCTAAAGCTCACTTCACCAGGAGGAGTTGCATTACTTGTTATTTCAATGGATTCTTATCCACGTCTACCTACAGCTCTCTCTTATTCTCAGGCCTCAGTAGGATGCCTGCGAACTCAGATAAAATGGAAATTGTCTGCTTTTGAAAAACTCATAGAGTTTTATCTTTATTGAACTTGCCATGCACTGTTCATGCTCTGTAGCATTCCCTTGTGAAAATAATGAAGTGGAGTGGGGCATTTCCAGGACATAGAGATGAGTCGGATATTATTAGTGACCTCAAAGAGCATATACAAATGATTACATGTTTCTGGCTTTAAAAAAAGTGAGCACAATTACCCCTTTCTACTAATTTCTGACTTTTTATCATACATTAAGCCAGGGGCAGCCAATTAATATTCCCCAAGGGGCCAGATGAGAAACTGGGACTGTTGTGGAGAACTACTTATGGGTGCGGCCATCCACAACAGTCCCAGTTTCTCATGTGGCCCCTTGGGGAATATTAATTTCTTGCCCCTGTTTTAAGGATGATTTAATGTGTGGATGCGCACAATATGAGCCTGAGTAAATACTGAGTGAAAGAGGCTATCCTCCAAAAGTGAAACACATTTGACATGAAATATCAAAAGGTCAGAGTCATAGATCCCGTCTTTAATCCACACTATCTCATGACTCATGTAATCCCTCTAACTGCCAGCTTGGTTTTTATCACTGACTTAATGCAGACAGCTTCAGAAATATGTCAGCGAATAAGTTCTGCTGCATACTTGAAATATTTTTTTTTAGCAATGGCGGTAAAATAGCTTAATGCTTTATCCTTGAGTGAGGCGAGCCTGGTGACCTGTGACTTTTGAAATGGGTCAGGCTCAGCGGATTCTCTGGATCAGAGAGGTTAGAGACAACTGGCTCGCTTTAGTTTTGCTCGGCTGGTCACACTGAGAGCAGCCCCGCTGACCTAACTCTGTAAAAAAGTTGCTTAGAGGAGTGAGAGGACTTGACTGAATGAGAAGAAGCAGAAGTTTTTGGGAAGATTTTTTAAAGGTTTGATACAGGTGTCAGAAAAAATAAAACAAATGTGAACTAGACATTACACCAGTCAAAGGAGCATGAACAAAAACAAACAACGGGATAATAGAAAGGAGCCTCTCCTTGTCCTCACACTGAACCACCATTGAGCTCATTTTTGCCTCAGTGAAGAAGAAAGGGGCTGCAGTCTTTATGCTATGTGACCGGGGAGAATGAAAACACTGGGGAGCTGAGTGTGGGTATTCAGGATGGGAAGGGGGCCGCTTCCTCGAACCCACATGTCAGCGCTGAAGCCAAGCCAGGTCGTATCACAATAGAAACAATCCACATGGACCAAAAGGCAGAAGCATGATCAGATTCAGCTGATGTTTGATTGAGTAATGATGACTGTCTGGAAAATGTGGGATAGTAAACATAAATAATCACTTTTCGTTTCTTTCTCGAAAACAGACTGTGGACAACTGAGTTCAAGTTAAAGAAAGAGTCTTATTCTGTTTAGCGTACACGGATGGATACATGAATGCAGGCTATCCTCTTGCGAAAATGGAGCGGCAATGCCTGGTGAGCACTCTGCACCAGGCTCGTGCTCAGGTTTCCCGCAGCCATGGCTAAAAATACAGGAAACAAGTATCATGTCTGTTTTTGCTTGACCCAAATTCTTCAAGTGTTAATAGAATAACGGGTTTTTGAAAACATTCGACTTTGTTGTGTTCTGAGCAGAATCGACTCAGTACCTGCTAAACAAGCAAAACTCTTAAAGACAACATTTGCTCTCAGCACCCAAGAAGGAAAATGCACCATTTCCAGCCTGATGTACAGTCACACACAGAAAAAAGACTTGAATCATCAGATTGTTTCTGTGCTGGAAAAAAAAAGTGCTTGCTGGCAGTTGGCCCTATTTGGAGCTGATATGAGGAGAAGCTCATTCAGAGTCTCTCATCAGGGCTTATTGAATGAACACAGCAAAGACAAAAAACTGCTATTGTTTTGGCACCAAGCAATCAGGCAGCTTTAGGTTTCTGCATTACTACAAGGAGTAAAACAAAGGGCTTTTTATGAATCAGACCAAGTGTGCTGGGCTGATATTTCACAGGCTGTTGAATAACAAGCATCGACATTGCAACGACATATTTCTACAGTATTCAAATGACACTGAAAAGTTACATTTTACGACACCTCTGTGACTGTTTCTAGATATAAATATAATTGTACATATATGGGGAAAGCTGGGGACAAATGTAACATGTTTTATATCTTATTACATTACTATCTGAAACACACTACACATGTTGCTGCTGACATGATGTGTTTGCCATCATAAGTAACAAACATTCTAGCTTCATTTTTACATTTTACGTTTTCATTTTTCCAACAGTAAATAACCTGCAGAAGTGAATAAATGCAAATCCTGTACTTTTAAAACAACAGGCCCCATTACACAGCCGAATAACGGTCGTGCTGTGTGTTTCACAGCCCTGCTCTGGGGACGTATAGTGGTGTCTCTTTATGATTGCATTTACAATCATAAAGAGACACCACCACAGAGTTACATCTGGCATTGCCTACTTGTTATCCACAGCGTGATCCACGGTTGTTTTTAATAATCTTTTTATCCAAAATAACAGCTGTCACTGCTGTTTGAAATGGCTGTTTCACATCTTCCTTTTTCCGTTGCACCTCACTCCTACAGTACGAAGAATGTGATTTGCTGTTATAATATATGCTCAGGAGGAGCAGAAAGCAGCACTACTGTTTTCTGGCTAAGAACATCAAAGCGAAGATCTCCCTTAGTCTGTCAGTCTGTCCCTCCCTGTCTCGCAAAACCTTCCTTCCCGCCAGACTCCCAGATTATGTGTAGCAGAGTGACAGATGTACTCCACAAACCTCCTCCCCCTCTGTGTTCCCCTTCCTCCCTGTGTCGGCTTTGTTCGCAAAAAGGGGATGAACAACTGAGAAGGACAGCAGGCCGCAGTCTGGGTGGGCCAGATCTGCCGCCATGGCGTGCCTCCCTGCCTGCCTGCCTCCACATTTCTCTGAATTCTTTTGTGCGTGCTGTCAGACGCTGAGGCCGGCGCTGGCATGAGGCTGAGCAAACCAAGAGTCGGGATGCCAGGCGTGCACATAGCACTTCAGAAATAAATGAAAATGGTTTAGCTTTGCCCAAAATAGAAAGACCCGCACAAAAAGTAGCTGCAAACATAGGAGCCAGATTGCTGTGCTTTATGATTAATTCTTTTGATTTATTGCAATTTTTATGACACTCATGCTATATTAGTCTGGCTATCAAATCCAATACACTCGGCGACTGACTCACTAAGCTCACATTTCCATTAGCTTTTTAAACTGACAATCATTATAATTTCTGCTGGGATGAAATGTTTTATAGGCTCCATGTATTTCCAAACCTTCCTGTTAGCAGCCATCTAATAAATTAGCTTCACTTTGATTGATGCCAGTTGGACGGCAAAGAATGCTAAAGAAATGTGTTCTGTTATACGAGCCGAGTGACACAAACTCCTAACAAGCACTAAGAATGTGCATCAGAAAACACAGAGCAGTTACAGAATAACAGGATGACTCAGCACAACATCATGGCTTATTTACAGGACATTGCAGCCTCACAATTTCTCTGCAAAGGCGTCCTTTAACGGCGCATTCTCCCTCAGCTCATATTTACACAGTGGCACTGCCTGAACCATACATAGATGCAGTGGTACAGTGGGTCAGGCTGGAGGTATCACTTGAGAGGAAGGTCAATATGAAGCTCACCAGCATGATGCAAGGAAGAGCAACCTTCTAAGAATATCCTGATTGAGTGACAAGCGTCACGTTATTGCATTTCGTCATCAATCATCCAGTTCATATGAATACTGGTGAGATTCCTGCCAGCTATGCTCAGCATTTAATATCACTGGCTTTAAGTGTGGTCTGTTAAATCTAGAGGATGTCAAACATCTGGGTAAACAGACAAAAAAGGAGATCAGGTAAGATTCATCTAAAATTTAGGTTTCTTAGATGCAATGATGACTTTAATCGTTCAGTTTCAGTGTGTGCTATGATTCAACGAATCGAAGTGTCTGCATCACAGCATCTGTTCAGGACATTAAGGACATCTCTGCAGGAAGTTGAAAATAGCTTTGACCCATGTGTGCCAGTAGGCGGGGACAACAAAACGAAAACAAGCAAACTTAGACAGCACTCACATGTAGATGTCAAATCATGCAAAAAGTTCAAAAGCAAAAATAATGAACAAAACAACACTATTGATCAATCTAAATCTAGATTAAGGCTGTACTGAAGGATATTTCAGGCTAAAATGTTGGAACGCTGCCTCAGGGGACAAAAAATAAAACCAGTGTGAAAGCACGGAAAAATACCAGTAGACTGGCTTATTCAGTGCCCATAATTGGGGATTGGTTAACATTTTGGTTTGCTAGTGATTGTTTTTAATAGCATTCATCAAATTCTTTGCTAATGCTAACCGAATGCTCACACAACATGACTTAGTCAGTTGGATTGTTGATCGTGGACCAACATTATTATGATGACATGGACATATCTACTTAAATTGTATTAATACATAATCAGTCTCTTTAACTAAATGCATTAAATACTAAATGCCTGTTCGGTGTGATCACAATAACTGAATGACATTGAACGGCGTACCTTGATTGCATATGGGGTTTTAGTGATTTAGCTGATTTACGCAATTATGTGATAAATAATGTGGCTTGCTTTGTCACCTACACTTTTAGCGCTTTATTGGTCTGCTGCTTAGCACTAATCAGCAGCTTCCCGTATTGGTGCAACGTGCACATACAGTCAGTGCTTCCCTGCATTGAACATCATTTTCCTCCACCCTGTTGTTCATACATGGTCCCTTGTGGCACCAGAAAAATTAGCATCAGGTGTAGCATCAGCTACAGGTGTAATGCTGAAATATAAGGAGGCTCTGGTTAAGACAACTGAGTCAAAAAATTATGAAAAACTGCACCTGATTAATCTTTTGAGGCACCTCGCCTGAAACCAGGAAGTTCAAACTCTTCCTGGTGTGTCATGAATGTACCAAAACTAATCCATTCAAAAGCTGTTGAGACATTTCACTTCAGACCACAGTGATTCATGTATAAACAAACCAACAATCCAACAAATCAGTGTTTCCTTCTCTGCAGCAAAGTCACTAGTGCGGCTGAAAAAAAAAAACATGGCACAGAGTTCAAGTAACTCAGTGACAGCTTTGCCACGTGGGAGCAGATAAGAATAACCGCTCTAGCTATACATCATAACTCTGCACCCCAGAAGTCCACCAGTCGCCATAAATCAAGGCTCAAGATAAAGAACAAAAAGAGAAATAGAGACAAAGAATGAGGGAATAGCAGTGTTCAGTGAAAGGGCCGGAGGGAAACGTGAGATAGAAACAAGAAAAAAGAATAGTAATACCCTGAAGGGCTCTTAGAGAAGAGGAAAGGGGAAGGAGGGTAAGTGAGAACAGGACGGGGTGCGGTGGAGGAGGACTGAGAGGCCTTAGCTTCTTTAAGTCGCGGGGGCCCCGGCAGTGGCACCATTAGCCAGTAAATCTCCCGGTGACTGTTGACACGAGTGACATGTAAGATCCCAAAACACTGTTAGGGAGCAGAGGTTTAGCATGTCCATGTCGGCCAGCCTGCAGTCCACATGCAGCAGGGTACCCTTACAGTACTGAAGAAATGTGACCAAAATGCTGCCCTTTTAAAAATATTTCAAGTTCCTTTTCCTCAATTTCCCCTTTTCTCTTCTGGCTTGATATCATTGCACCCCTCTGGGGAGCTGCCCCCTCCAGAGCGGGCAACTCTTACGCTGGAAATCTGTGGGTTATCGGGCTATCTGAGATTGGGTTAGATTTCTGCAGAGCTGGGAGTGGGGTGACCACAGGCTTTGAAAGGGGATCCCTCTGGAGCCTCCACTCTCACGTACACACCTGTCTGCCTGGGATACCACCTCACTTCTAGGCCCTGCTCTGTCTGTGGCCCTGGAGTCTGGAGTCCCATAGGAAGTGCATTCCTCTCCCCGGCTCTGAATGATCACATAACACTCAACTCACCAGGGCCCATGATCCCCCTGCAGAACTGGGAGACTATATTGTTGCAACTAGAAAAAACCCCACAGAGACTTATCTGAATGCAAAGCTATTTGTTCTGTCTTTGGTTTTTGTCTTCTGTTTGGGGTGCACTTTGACTTGCACCAAAGATTAAGAAGAATGAAATGTTTGTTTTTTTTTGTTGTTGTTTTTTTAAATTATTGTTCCAAAACACTCCAAAATCTTTACATTTACAAGGTTTAACAGGCCTGACACAAAAGGGTTTCTTTTCTTAGCCCGTGGCTCACTGGACCCATTCCTGATGGATGGGGATATATGTGAGCTGTGTCACAGCAGGTATTTACTGCTTCAGTATCCCACTCTTTGAACGGCTGTAAGAAATTCCAGAGTTGGTCACTTGAGTGCAAGTTACTGCTTGCAAACGGTGTGAGGATGGCCCAAGTTGAATCCTAGTTTATTTCTAAGATCATCATCACAGTTCTGTTAAGTCTGGTATTCTGAGTACTTAGTAAGAAGCCATTAGTTTTTTAAAATGACCGCAGTAGCAGATGATAATTATACTGCTTTCTTTCTACTTTAGACGGGATTTGCTGGCAAATAATCATAAGATATTCAAAATTTTGCGATTAAAGATTTTTCTTTATGCCTCCAGTCTCCACCTGACTTTAAAGCAACTTTCTGCACCTATTTAACTTTCCACAACACAGAAGATGCATAGAAGGAGAGTGACAGTGAGGCTGGACAGTGGTGTGGACAATCAGTACTGATGACGTTGTCATGTTTTTAAAATATTTTTATTGCTCAAATCAGCATTTGAGAAAATCTTTCTTATTGTTAAACTTGTAGCAAGGTGAGGTGCTGTAAAAGTAAACCAATGACTTGAAAAACCATTACACCTTTAAGTATTTAATGTTTTTCACTGTAGATTTAAACTTTTTAGCTACAGAGGAGGGTTTTTTTTTCTAACAACTGACTGCTATGCTAACTCTATGCTAATGACTGATCCTCACAGAGACCCCTGAAATCAAACTGAGTGTCTGCTCCTGACTTCTTACTAAGACCAGTGTTGGGTTTAATGCGTTACTAAGTAACGCGTTACTGTAATTAAATTACTTTTCCACTGAAAAAGTAGAGTAACAAATTACTGTTCATTTTTAGGTATTTTAATTACAGTTACTTACAATGTATTTGCGTTACATTGTAAAATAATTAAACTCGCTGAATATCATTATTTAATTTCAATAATTTGTCTCCTAAACGTAGAAGTAAACTCTGCCGCTTTAACATCGCTGTAGTGCAGCTGTACGTCATTTCGCACCAGTTTGCTTTATAGTCGTATTCTAAAGCGGAAGATGTCGGACTCGGCTGAAGCGAGTGGCTGTTTTTTGAAATGGACATATTCCCGTCTCTTCACTTACATGGTAACTGGTCGGATCACTTATTATTACAGTAATATGTAAGCTATGTCCTGGGGAGAAAAAACTATCGGCTGCTGTTAATAGCAGGAGTAATCTACTGAAGCGCCTGACACAAGAGCATAGACGAACACTTCTGAGTGATCCTTGTTCATCATCCATGGGTAACACCGCGGCAACTCCTGCTAAGCAGGCAAAACTCGATTTTACTTCAGCAGCACAGAAAGCGTCTGAAGGTGAGCTTAAAAAAATGATTGCAGGCTGCATTGTGGAAGAGATGCTACTGCTGCGTACTGTAGAGTCTCCATCTTTAAAAAAATGTATTTATTATTTAAAGAGTTTAATTTCTATTGTTTGCCCACTCAAGGTTTATAGGGATTTTAAGAAGTATTTAGTTAAATTACTTATTTAGTAATTAAGTTACTTTTCTGACACAGTAATTAGATAAGTATTTTAAATACAATATTGACTAAGTAATTAGTAATTAGTAATTAATTACTTTTTTAAAGTAACTTACCCAACTTACTGACACACGTGCTCTTACAAGAGCCATACTTCAGCTTTGCCTGGCCACACATACACACACATACCCACACACACAATGTCACTGGTCTGCACATCCTTGGTTTATGTTTGATTAAGATCTTAATTTTCTGTATCAGCAGATACACGGACTCGCAGTTACATATGTACATGTATGCTTGCAACATTTGAGCCTGCAGGGCTTATAGAGGAATGCCAAACTGCTTCAGTTCCACATGAGGATATGTTAATTATCCGAGTGTGTATTCTTGACCTGCTCGTGAAGAAGCATCACTGGAGCGCATGTAGTGGCAGGTATCTTTTAAAGGCTGCTAAGACCCTTAGGGAGCTTCCCATATCAGTGCATCTGAGGGGTATTTCCGGAGCGTGAGGCCACATTCAGATTGTGTGTATTTGTGTAAAACTTACTAGGTTTAGAAGTGGTATGTTTACACTCGATTCAGGATTAAGAATTACTGGAGTTTACAAAGGAGGTTTAAAACCCACTGATTTTGAAAGGATGTGTCTGGATCTAGAACTACTTTGATTAGATAAGAATTCATTATAAAGAAGTTTAATAGTGTTTTTGTGGTGTTTAAGCACAGATTTCTATTTAACCTTAGGTTAGGTTAATGAAGTCGCATTTGGATTTTCTTTTTAAGTACAAAAGTTTGTTCCCTGAGGCCAGTGAAAAATGGATTATCTTGGGTGCTAATCTCTACTGACCCACCATCGGTTCTCACACAAGCAGCTCACCCACTGAGATTTGTTATCAGAGAGCCTGACCATCACTGTGCTCTCCACTCACATGCCCCTACATGTCCAGGATAAAGCCACATCCCTCAGGGGTCACCTCTTCAACACTTCACATTAGCGGGCCACCAGCTGGCTCGACTCGCTCTCATGTATTATCTCTTTGATCTTTTCCTGGACGTGTCTGTGTATTTGTGTGTGTAGTTATGTATACGTATGGTGATGATTTTACTGATAAGTGTATCCATTAAGTGCAGTGATACAGATGCAGTTCATCACACAGATGATGTGGCGCTGCCACACGTGTCAGCCGTGGTCATGTAGAAACAAGGTCTGGTTTTATGTCCCAGTATAAGCTCCACTGCACCTGGTTCAGCTGAGTTGGCTGGAAGCTTAAATAAAGCGTGTAAGCAAACAGAAAAGGGAGCGCTGAGCTAATTGAAGCCCTTGTGTTCCCTTCCTGTGGTAAAACCCACACTTAAAGACAGAAATTCTTAGCTTTTGGCATCTTATTAAACCACATGTGGAAAAATGTTGGCCTAAATGAAGATTATAGGATTAAGGCACTTTTATCTAATCTATGTTGATTAATGTCAGTGCTACTGATTCTCATTAAAAATAAATATATCACTCACAGTCTGAGGGTAAGAGTTAATACGGAGGCATTAAGGCGAAGCTAAACTAAAAACAGACAAACTCACGTCCTCCTTTTTCTCAATGGGTGTGATGGTGGTGTTAGGAGGTGGAGCATGTCCCTCCAAACAGCATAATTATAGACTAAACTTTCCCTTCAGCATTGATTGCCTTTCTAAATCTTGTTTCATATTTTACAGCCAATGCTAAAATAGTAAAACCCACCTGCTGCATTTTATCGCTTTGCATTTGCTATAAATATGTAATGCTGTTAGAGGTGAATGTGACAAGGCAACGAGTGATTTTATTATACCCTGACCCATCATATACCATGCATATCCGATTCATTTAAGAGAATTCTTTAGGGTAAACGATGTCGGCTGTCAGATTGTCGCATTATGCTTGGGGTGGATATAAATAATGTTTTAATAGTAAGGCAGTGTTACAGAAAGCCTCAGTGCTTCAATGTTATGTCAGAGTAAGCGAGTAAAAACAGAGAGAGAAAGAAATTGAGCTAACAAAAAATATGAAGTTCTTATATTTTGGATAAAGTTGGTTATTTATTAAAAAGAAATTTAAGAATCTTTTAATTTGAAAATCTTCATAATGTCAAAATATTCTGCAGATTTTATTTCACAAGTCATGTCATTGAATAGTGGATACTTAGAAAGATAAAAGAAAATGTTTGTGAGACTTGTTGTAAGAGGAACCAGATATATCAGCATACCTATGCACATTTCACTGTGTCACTTCAGGCAGATGATGAAAGGTGGCGTTTGAAAGCCCAGAGAAGCGCCCCAAAGGAAAGGACCCTATTGTTCAATAACAATACAGTTGAGAGCATGTGGTAGTCTTTTACTTTTACTAACCCACATTCAGTGTTTGACTTAAGTCCCCTTTGACCCCTGTCCTTTAAACCTGCTGCCCTTTCCAGTGGGGCGAACAGAGGCGGCGCCTCGGTACTGGGTGTCAGTCATGGCCAACTGCCTTAAGCCTTTGTGATGCAAACACTTAGGTGACCGACAGAGAGCAAGAAGTTTAAATTTTAAGCAGCCATTAAAAGTCAAACTCAAAGTGGCTTGAAGCCACTGCACGTTAAATATTAGAGGGGTCCTACCGTTGTCTTCAACTGTGAAGTAGAAGATATCACTGGTGGCGTTGCTCCCATCCAACAGCACATAACAGATCTTCATGTCATTGATATCAGCTGTTTGCATAAAAAATATGGAGAAACAATTAGCTAAAATGATAACTGTGACGACTAAACCACTTTTATAAGGTTGTATAAATACAAAGTCAGAAAATATAGTTTACAGAGATATATTTAACCTCCTAAGACCTGAACCCTTTCAGAGCATGCAATTTTAATTTGTCTTTACCATTTGGGCTGATTGGGACCTGATGAATGCAAAAACAAAGAGTTACGTGACTTTTTTTTCCTGATTTTTGTTTCTGAGAAAAATGAGATCCACATATGAGGACATTCGCTTGAAAATTTTGACAGAACAGTGGCAGCATAACGTCCTCATAAGTGGAAATCAGGCCCTTGTAGAGCAAAATTATGTATTTTGGTCTAGACAACCCAAAATTTGATGTCCACATATGTGGACGCCAGGTCCTAGGAGGTTAAAATTGTTTTATGGGGTCTGTAGTAACCAGTTAAACATTATATTAGTATAAGAATGCAGCCAACTGGTTTTAACTGAATATTATTTATTTGAATATTTTTTATTCTTTGCTTTTTCACCGGTTATAAAAAGCTGTCTTTCTGTTTTACACATTCAGGATTTGGATTTGTGCTTCTATGCATCTTATTAAATTCTATAATAACAAGTCTTTGTAATAAATCCTGGGAGAATATCTGGTGTTCTGTCAACTTTATACTAACTCAAAGCTGTTGGCATCATGAATTCAGAACAATTCTTTCCTTTGTGCCACACAAAACATCCACTCTAATCCAATATTAACTCTAAAACACTGATGAGTAAAACTTACCTTTGAAAAACGTTGTTACAAGGTTTAAAAATGGGACATCATCTTACCTTGTGTGAATGTCTTGATGCTGTCATTGCCCACGGCGGTATTCATGATGAAGCCGTGCAGTGGAGCCTCGGACACCGTGTACTTCAACACCTTCTGGGGACTGTCCCGGTCCTCTGATCGAAGGACCTTGCTGGTGATCACAAAGCCCAGGTGTCCAGTTGGGAGGACTTTCAGTGAAGCGGCAGCCTTATTTACCAAAATCTGGGGGACACCGTTATCCACCGTATTGATGTGAATAGTCATCATTTGGGGTTTGCGTGTCTCATAGTCAGTGTTAGGGAAAACATAAAAGTCGGTGTGAGTGCCATCGGTGACAGTGAAAGAGAAGCTGTCTTCACTGGTCTCAGTGCCATCGTGCTTATAGCTGATAAGGTTCTCGTTCAGGTCCTGCTTGGTAAAAGTCGTAATTGGCTGGGTGTTGTTGAAAAGCAGCAAACCGTGTACTGGCACTTGCGTGATTATAAAGCGCAGCAGGTGGTCTGGAGTGTCCCGGTCTTCAGCAGTAAGTTCAAAAGGTGTGATGAGTTTGGATTCTCCCTCCTCCACAAGTAGCCTCGTTATGGTTAAGACAGGTTTCTTATTATCCACATCGGTGATGGACACTCTGAAGGTTCGGAAGACGGGATTGTAGCCGTCTGTCACCTCAAACTCGAAGCTGTCCATTTTAATTTCATCATCAGAGGTGTGGATGTAGTAGATCTTGTTGCCAGCAAGCTGCAACTGGGTGAAGGTGGAAATAGGAACACCTGGGAGGTCAGTGCACTCTAAGTGCCCTCTACTAGGCGCTCTCGTGATGCTAAAACTGAGGTATTCATCAGGGCTGTTGATGTCAGAGGTGCTGAGGAGGTCAGTGGTGAGAGTTACTTTTCCACCTTCTTTGAGAGTCACACCTTTGTTAACAACATCTGGAAAAACCATATCAATGCTTCCAATGCTGATGTAAAAGTAACGGTCAATAAGTGGATTTATACCATCTGTGACGTCAAATTTCAGCAGGTCACGGATTCCTTCCTGGCCTGTGTGCACATACTGAATGAGTTGTCTGTCAATTTCATCTTGTGTGAAATTCATTCCCAGGGTGATATTTCCTAAAACGTCTCCAAATTTGCTGATACGCTGCAGGTAGCCTTGGCCAGGGCCGTATCGCACAACATAAGTTAATTCCTTGTCGTCGGAGTCAAGATCTGTTGCCTTTAAAACGCTGTTGCTAATCACTTTTGTTTCTCCGATCTCCACATCGAGGCCATCGTTAATGGCCATTCTTGGTGTCTCATCATCAACAGGAATGACCACGATAGGAACTGTTTTTTCCACTTTGTGTTTTCCATCAGATAGCCTGATTTCAAAGCTGTCTTCCTTGGTTTCAGAGTCATCATGTTCATAGACAATGTTGGATGCCTCTATGAGCTGCTCCAAGTTGAACTTCTCCACAGGGATGGTGCCAGTGCTGAGCTGCTGAACAATTGTCCCATGCTTGGGTGGTTTGATGATCTCAAAGTCCAGCTCATTCTTGGGGATGTCAGCATCAGCTGCGTTCAGAATTGGGGTGTCAATGACCAGACTCATTCCCTCCATTACCACAAACTCACGGACAAAAATCTCAGGCTTCTCATCATTGGCTGGAATGATGACTATGGGGAAGAAGTGGCGCTCAGAGAAGTTAATACCATCTGAGCAGCGGAACGTGAAACGATCTTCCACAGGTTCAACCCCTTTGTGAATGCTTTGGACATAGTAGATGTGGCCAAGGGAAATTTCTTTAATGGCGAATGCGGTGATGGCCGTCCCAGCTCTTGATTTCTCTGAGCCTGCTGCCGGTGAGATGTTCTCCACATAACCAGAAGTTGGTTGGACAATGATGGTACACAAGATATCCTCGCTGTTGGTGTCAACATCCTCGGCATGAATTTGCTCCAGAGTAATGACGTTCTTCTCCCCTTCCACTACTATAAACTGCTCGCCGACGCTGACAACAGGTGGGATGCTGTCAACAGGAAGGATTGTCACATGGACTGTCACACCTTGGATCTTGTTGCCACCAACGACCCACTGCTCTGACATGTCAGACAAAGTAAGATTGAAGGAGTCGTGCTCTTTGGTTGGCCCTATTTCACCAGATGTGTGAGCATACACAACCACTCCGTTAATTATGTCCTCCTGAGTGAATCTCTCAGCAGGAGCACCATTAACCAGGATTTCACCCAGTCTCGGAGGTTCTTCAACAATAAAAGTGAGCATGAGGTCATCTGTATCTTCATCGTGGCCCTGAATGACGTTACTTGTAATCTCCGTGGCTCCATTCTCCAGTACATCTATGGAGGCTCCGAGCAGGCCGGGTGGGAGCATAATCGTGGGCCTTTTGTCATCAACTGGCTCGATTGTGATCCTGATGGCAATTGGTACCTTGTGGAAACCATCACTTACAGAGAGCTTGATGACATCAGTGAGAGATTCTTTTCCTCCGTGCATGTAAGTTAGACGACCGGTTGTGATGTCTTCGAGCACAAATGTTTCGCCATTTGACATATCAATCCCCAAATACTGCAGCTGACCATACTGGGGAATCTGGGTCACCGTGAAGATGATATTGTCATCATCTGTATCTGTGTCAGTGGCGTGCAGCTCCTTCCTGGTAATGACATATGTACCTCTTTCCAAAACAGTGAACCCTGTGTTGGTGATAAGTGGAGGTTTGTTGTCAACCGGCTGTAGGAAAATGGTGAACAGTCCATCTGCTGTGTTGCCAGCTGTGTCTTCCACAGTGAATGTGAACTGAGCCACTTTTGGAGTGATGCCCAATTCCTGGTCTGGGGGCTTATAAGCTACTTTGTGGTGATTAACCTGGGCTTGTGTAAACTCTGTAATTACAGTGTCAGGGCTGTCAGTCAGTACAATTTCACCCAAGGGGGCTGGATTGTTCTCATCTGTGTCAGTCGGGGGCTTAGTGATGGTGTACTTCAAATCTCTGTCATCTGAATCAAGATCAGTATAACACAAGAATTTCTTCCTAAAGTATGTGAGCTCATATTCCTGCACTGTCATGTGAAGGGTGGTGCCTGGGAAAAGCTCTGGGGCAAGGTCATCAATGGGATGGATTTTGATAGTGAACGTGTGCTCGCCTGATTGATTGGGAGGATCGTTATCGTCCTGGACCCGGAATACAAAGTGATCGGTTACAGTGGTGGTGCTGTGGGGCCCGATGTGACGATAGAACAGCTTTCCATCCAGAATGTCCTGCTGAAGCCACTCAGTCACCACCTGCTCAAACATCTCATCTGTCTCGCTGAACTTCCACAGAGATGGGTCAGACGGTAGCTCTGCTTGCCTAAGCAGGAGTTGCCCTATGGTGGAGTATGGTGCCTCCACGACAAACTTAATAGTGGAGTCTTCTGAATCGATGTCTGTTGCACTTAGGATGAATGGAGAGATCTGCATGATTTCATTCTTGAACAACACCAAGCCAGTGTTTGCATTAATAATAGGGGGCTCGTCATCAGTGGGGACAATGGTGATGGGGAACAAAAATTCCACTTCATTACTGCCGTCAGTCATTCTAAAAATAATGTTGTCGCTATAGGTGTCGCTGCCGTCATGCTGGTACACAACAATGCCAGCGTCTAGATCGGCAGGTGTAAAGAATTTCCTGCGTGTGCCGAGCATGGTAAGGTCTCCGTGCTTTAAACCATCGATGACTGTGATTCTCACGTCTTCCAGGTTATCCTCATCACTAATCTCTAAATTCTGAGAGCTGGAGAGAGCTCGAGATTGCCCTTCAAACAATAGCTGCCCTGTATTTTTGGTTGCAACAGGAGCCAGTGTATTCATAGGCTTTACCACAATCATAAAAGCAAATGGATCTGACACTGCACCATCGGTGTCTATAATTTCAAACTCTAGCTGAAAAATCCTCTCTTGTTCTGAGTCATCTGAGGGTGGCTTATAGGCTATTTTAAGCTCTTTGATGTCCCTGTGATAGAAGGAGGTGATAGGCAGGTTCTGATCATCTGTGCTGATGATATAACCCTGCTGAGGGTTCAGTGGAGACGTGATGTTGAAGATTAAGTCATCTGGGTGAGATTCGACATCTTCAGCCGACAGCATGTCACTGGTAATAGCTGTCATCACAAACTGATCAACCTCCATCATCATCATAGCTACAAAGCTGGGTTTGGGAGCAGTGTTCTCTGCACCTTCTCTGATTCTAACCATCATTTGGAAATGCTCTTGCATTATCGTGTTTCCTTCGTTATCCTGCAGCTCTACCATCATTGGAATATAGTCTCTGTTTGGTGAGTTGGTTTTAGCCGTGTGCTTGTAGCGAATACCCTGCTTCACAAACTCATCACAGTCAACCATTTGGCCATTGGAAGGGTTGTTCAAAAGAGTGCCATACCTGGGAAGACCTCCAGCGCCGACCAGAGTGCTGATCTTACACTGTGTGACACCATCCTCATAGGAAAACTCCAGGCCCTTTTTGTCAATAGGATTGCTCTCTCCATTGAGCTTTTCAACATTAAGGGGCATATTCCTGGTGAGGATCTCAAGCTGCTGGAAAACAACCTCTACTTCCAACATGAAGGGGACAATGACTGTGTCTGTGTGAGAGTCATAACGAAGCTGCAGCTTCACACGATCCTTACTGGGGCTCCTTGATCCAAAATGCGTGTATTTCACTTCTTCAGATCCAAATGAACAGGGAAACTTTTTAGGGGTTAGCATCCCAGGCTTCTGGGCCAGTGGATCATTGTCCAGGACTGTGATTTGGCAGCGGTCACCAGGCTGCACTTCTGTTACCAGGTCATTCACAGGGTCCAGAAACACGGACCGCCCAAAAGGCACTCTGATCCCATTGTTAGCAACAATGATATCATCTTCATTAGGTCCGGCCCTGCGGTGATAGAGGTGAGCTGAATCAAAAGGCCCTGCACATACTGAGGCAAAACAGAAGCTGAGAGAAAAAGCCAAAAGAAGGCAACTCTTTTTACAAAGTTTGCAACTTTGCAGACAAGCAGCCATGTCTGCTGCTAGTTGCCTTGTAATTTAGTCAAAACAAGTGAGCAGCAGCAGGAGGCTGATGCTTCTTAAGTGAGAAAAAAAGCATAAAAAAGAAACTTTGGGCTGGCTGGAATCTCCTCTGTGTGTTTCTTGTGTGGCTGCACAGACCCAAGTGTGGTGAATGCTGCAGGGCTGTGCAGGTGAATGAAACAGTAGTCTGTGACTTGCACAGGCTCCTCCTTCTGTCAGTGCAGGGAGGGGAGCCTCCAGCCCCCAAAGCTAATTTAAGAAAGACCATTGGACAAGATTGCCCCAAACAACACCTACCCTTCTCCTCTTCTCTCACTAAAAAAAGGGTGTTGGGGTGGGGGTTGGAGGATAAAATCCTATTCAAAAAAACAAGTCTTATTTGATTATATGGAATCTGTACAGTTAAAACCCCTGACACTATACTGTATAGGTTGGGAAATGTGATGTACTATAGATAGATATCCATGTTTTTTCATATGATGCATCATTTTATAAATACATTTAATTAAAAAATCAACTGAATATAATTTGATATCTTGTTCCTCCAAGTTTTTTCTTTTAGACACAAGTGTGAATATGCAAATGTGTCAGAATGCAACCCAGTTAATGTTCCCTTTAAAAGGGTTAAAGCTAAGAAATAGTAGAAAAACAGTAATAAAGCCTTTACCCAGCGATAAAATGATTCTTTAGCTATTTAATCGATTTGTTTTTAGTTACTTTAAAATGAACAATGTCTTCTGATGTTTGATCACTGACCTGTGTGATATCACACGCAACTTCATTATTAAGGGTGTAACCTATCCTATCAACCAATCCCTTATATTACCATGGAGGGCGGACTAAGAGAAGGCAATGTAATATGCCCAAACAAACTATCATTATATCAAAGATGAGCCAGTCAGCAGGGATTCAGACACTGAACAGGATTCTTAGAGTATCAGAAGAATAAAGTTTAGTATCTCAACCAAAGGCGTGTCTGTGCAGAATGATGACGTGTGGAGATATTTCTGTTCTTTTCTAGAGTCAAGGGCCTCTAAGTTCAGGCAACTTTCGGCTCCGGAGGGGCCATTTGTTCCAAACATGGGGACAATAACCTGGCATCAGCTGGCACAACAGGTGTTGGAAACTGTTTGGTCTCTCTCTCTCTCACACACACACACACAGAGAAAACATTATACAGCTGAAAATATGCCACCTAAGCCACCTGTGATGGAAATAAATATATAATACGCCGCATAAATATAGCACGGGACATCTCTGGCTTCATTTCTCATAAAGTTTAGTTGCTGAGCAAGCGCTTGTAATAACCGAATCTCTGCAATGAATGGCTGCGTGTTTTGAGGTTAAATAAGATTCAAATGAGGGAAAGTCCCCTCGTCTGTGATTATAGCATCTGCATATTTCATGCAACCGAACACTGGTGTTCGGCAAACTGAGTGCGCAAAAGAAAGTTTCAGCAGAATAAGCAGGTGAAGAAAATTTGACGTTCTTTTTCTGCAGTGACAAAGCAGAGCGTGGACACATCGAGCACTCACACTGGATGCAGCGAGAATGTGAGAATGTGTATTCAGTATGCTGCACAAGGTCATGTTAAGATAAAAATACCTAGTAGCCTTTTATGGGTCATCTTTTAAGTTGAGCCTGACACTTGATGAAGTGATCCATGTGCAGCGCTCGAGCATTTTCACACTTTCCTTCCAGCTGCAACGCTGGAAATGTTTGAGTTTCGTTTTATTGTAACTGCTGACTGTGACATTTCTACATACTAGGAAAAATCTTCTTTTTAAATAGTTTAACACACCAGTAAATTTATCCAGTTAAGGACTGATAATGAGTTGCTTGTATGGAAGAATTTGTTGCTAGGTAGGACACTTCAGTGCAATTTATGCTTCAATATAGTGAAAAATGAACCTTCAGAGCTGCTAGAATTATTATTCAGTGAAAGTGCTGCTTTTTTATCGGTGGCGGTAAAGCTTTTAGGACAACGCTGTGAACCACTCAGCAACCTTCCTCTAAGTGTGGGTCAAATAGCAGAGATGCCATAAGCATCCCAGCATTCTGTATCACACTTTTCATTGCATCCTCTAAATAAATCTTGCCCTCCTCGCTTGACCGGCCAAGAATAAAAATGGGACATGCACCAAATGGTGTAACTATAGAAACAAACACAGTAAGCTTTTTATATTCTGTTACTCTCCACGTTCCTCCCATAGTGAGGAAAAAAGTGAAGACTTAAAAACAAGAACTTCCCATTCAGATAGTTAGAAAAGCCTGATATTGATTGCTGGGCTGGAAGCATGACTGATGAAACAGGCGTGTATAAATCACCCGATGACAGCTGCTTAAGGTGTCTGTCGAGCTGGTTAACTGGTTAACTTGCATTTCTCCAAATTATACATTGAAGACACGACATGCTTTTAATGAGTGTTTAAGATAAACAGAGAAAGAAGCTGGTGTGATGCCAGCCTCTGGTGCCCAGGATCATCTCTTCATCCAGGGGGAAGCCTGTGATGACAGCAGCACTAATGACATCGTGATAAATGGAAAACAAAGCCCTCGTCCTTTTATCCCTAACAGCAACGATAGCAAAATCCAGGATTTGCTGATTATTTTCCTCAGTTTCCCACAATTCCTGGTCTGCGTCATCATGTTCAGAGAACAGGGAATGCAAAGCTCTTTAGTAAACACGTTTCACAGTTTGACATGCTCTCAGCACAAACTGTTGACTTTACCCCCTCGTTTTAGTCACGCTCCAGGGCTCACATTGTTAGCTCGCTGGTTCAAAATGAAACACCTCTTCAGCAACTATTGGAAGGATTGCCTTGGAAGTTTGTGCAGACGCTCAAGGTCCCCGGGAAAAGGATAGGTCTTCTTCTGCGGACTAACCCTCTAGCACCACCGTGAGGAGGGCGTTTTTGGTTTTAAGTCAAACGAGTAATGGATGGATTCACATGAAATATATGAATAAATGATTTTGTCTTTCATGTCTTGACTTTAAATTTGTGTCACGTACCATGATTTACACTTAAAAGTGTCTCCTTTTTGCGTTCTTCCCTCTAAACATAATTATAAGCATTAAGCATGGCTGACTTAAACATGAGGAAAGTGTCAAAGGAGCCACTTTCACGAGTAAATCATAGCATGCTGTTTTCTTGGCTCCAATGGTAATCCAGTTAAGAGGTGACTGTGTGTGATTTTATAGCTGACAAAATCACCGTACACAGAAGCTGGAGGTGATAGCAGTGCTGGGATTTTGTTTTTTGTTTTGTATGATGATCCCAAGTTATTTATTTATTTATTTGTTCACTTGTGTGAGAACCACCAGACACTGCAACAGGTCTGACAACTGTAGGGAATTTCTTTTTTAAATTTATGTATCTTTTTATTTGGCATCAACCTCGCCTGCGTTTGTCTTTGATTTTAAAAAGAAAGAAAGATGGGAAGTGTTTTAAAAAATGGGTCAAGAAAGCGACTTAGTAAACTGGAACTAGTTTAACATTCCACAGCTTAACACGCTGACATAAGCCTTAATGGGTGTTTTGCTTTTTTGAAAGCTGAAAGTTTTAGTGCTCATTCTTCAGATTCTCAGCGTGCCCGCAACTCTTTTCAGGCATGAACATCTCAACTATTTTTAAAGTAGATGAAACAGCTCTCTCCAGCTTTTGATGTGTAAGTGTCTGTGGAGTTACCAGAATACCTGATGTATGAAGATATTCAGAAACACTGGATATCTCAGTACATTATTATTAACATCAGATCACATTTTGCTGCATCATTTGTTTCACATTTTGGATTTTCTGGCATAATTCAAGGCTCCCGTTTGAGGACAGCTATGTGGGTGACGATCATGTGCTGCATCCTGTCCAACCGTATATTTAGTTCTGAATCAGATTGCGGTTGTGCCTCGTGGTTCTCTCCTCATCTCTTGGCATACAAGCATACACTCACCAGGCTTTATTAAGCTACTACCTGCATGAACCACCTTTTCCCGTCAAAGCTGCCTCAATTCTTCGTGGCACAGACTCTGACTTGATCACATCACACTGTTGCTGCAGATCAGATCAGCTCTAACTGCTCCACACGAACACAGACGTTGGAAAACCTTCCACCTTCTCATCTCACATAGATGAAAGAAAGATCAAGGGTGTTGAGTCCTGAACATCTCAACGTAGGTGGTTTTAAAAACTATGGTTACACATAGATTTGTGAATGACGCTCTTGCTGTTTGTCCACTGATTCAGTGTAACCGACTCTCTTCTTTTCTCTCTCCCTGGTGTCTTTTGCAGTCTAGATCTCAGCCTCACATAAATTATCTGATTATGTAGAAGTTATAAAAGAAAAAGCTGTTAGGGATCAGCTGCAGGAGGTGATAAGCACCTTGGTAAAGGAGCTCTGACAGATTCTTTGAAAACAAGCTTTGACATCAGAGAGGTGGCTCACCCCTGATAAACCCCTTGTCTCCTCAGAATAGCCGAGGAAGATTTCCCCCACATTCTCTTTGCTCTTGCGCTACTCGCTAGCATCCTAATCATCCGGCCCGTTGTAAATATACACTGCGTATAAATAGGGGATAACTGAGACCTTTGGATCCAGTTCCGAGGAGGAAGAGGTTTGTGTTTTGCTGCACTGGGTGGTTTGACGCAGGGTGTCCATGACTGCGGTCAGGCCGGAGGGGCGTGCATATGAATTTTAGAACCGCTCCTGCCGTCACTGCTGCTCTGTGGGCTCAGTGCAACATTTCATCTGCTTAATGGCGGATTAAAGCATCCTGTGGGGCAGATTGATATAGGCTGATGCTGTCATTTGTCATTAAAGGGGAGCGGAAGCCCATGGAAACAGGCTGGATATAGCAGCTGGATCGGCCCCAAACACTGGGCAGCTCATTGCTGTAGATGGAAATTATAAGAATATTATGTGCCTCATGAATTTAGACAGGAAACATAAATATAGGCCAGTCTATTAGCGATGAGCTGAAAATGGACATGGCAGTTAATTGGGCTTTATTGTTTGTTAAATTGCACGGCCGCATCTGTAATCGTATTCATGTAGATGTAAATTTGCTGTACAGCACCATTAAATATGATTCTCATTTCAGCCAATATGTTCAGATTTAATTAGTACTAATCATGGCCTCACTACACTAAAAGGAGAAGCAGGTATCAACCTATGTGCAGCACAGTGTTACACCTCACCAAATGTTAATTACTGTTTGCTAACGGTGGGGGAAGAAAAATAGGCTTCTGGACAAAGAAAAAAAGTTTTTATTTAATACAAATGAAATGAAATTCAAACGAAAGTCACGTCATAACAAGTAGTGCAACACGAAGCTTCACACTGTTATAGGAAGAACGTAAAACAGCAAAATGGAGCTTCTGTAAAGCACTTCATCTTAAACTGAGGAAAGCACAATTTGATCAGATCTGACAAGCCTCTGTCATTTTCATATTATTCATATTTTACAAATACATGCCAAAAATGAGTAAAGAGTTTTGGAGCCAGCATTCAAATAACTTTGTTTGGTGAAGTAGCAGTGACCATATCAAGCCAATCATTGTATATATACACACTTATGCATGGATTTATTTACATTATTTATATAAAGGCCAGTAATACCAATGTAGAAAACCTTAATATGCATGTTTTAGTTTAAAATTGTGCTTAAATGATTAGTTAATAGATCCATTAGTTAGGAGTGCTTTTACATTATTTCTGAATGCCTGAAACGGGTGATTCTTAAACAACCATTTTGGAAATGATTACCACTTACAGCCAGTGTATTTATTAAGTGAGCAAATCTGAATGCATATTCTCTGCTTCACACTCACTTTGTAAATTTATAACACTTTTTTTTTTACAATATGGCAAAAACGTGTAGTAAGTGCTTTTGTGTGCCTCTCAAATGGATTATGTATAATGTTTTAAATTAAATTTACATTTTTGTTTGTTTGTTTTTGATTGGTTAACAATAAGTGTAAACCAAACAAAATGGTTTGATTGGTTAACAATAAGTGTAAACCAAACAAAATGGTTTGATTGGTGTTTGTCAGCCATTGGGTAAGAGGTGCAGTACACACTTGGACAGAGCGCCAGTCTATTGTAGGGGTTATGACCTGAACAGTGATGAATAAAAGCCACAATACATATTCAGAAGACAAGTTCAGTAATTACTAAAACAACGAAAAGCGAACAATTAACTTTGAAAAAGCTTACAGCACTGTCCAAAAGTCTTGAGATACACCTCAATTTAAAAAGTATTTTGCTTTCAAGAAGCCAGACGTTCTGGTAGCAGGGTCTTGATCAATAGTTCTCCAGGCTTTCTGAAGGTCTTTCAAAGTTTTTCTTTGGACATTGGCTGTTTTTTCACTCCAGTCGTAGTACCTGACATTTTCAGAGAAACATCTATCAGATTTTTATCCACTATGCCAGCGGTCCCCAAACGCAGTCGTTTGGTACCGAGCCAACATCCAAAGAAGAGCTTTGAATGTCCTTCAAGAGGCCTGGAGAACTATTCCTGAAGGCTACTTTAAGAAATGACAAGAAAGCTTTCCGTTGTCATACCAAATATTAACTTCACACCTCACTAGAATTATGCAAACTCAGTATTTGATTACATATTGTATGTCCACGTATGCTTGGACATGTTTAAAAATAAAAAATGTTTCCGATCTGTCTCGCAAAATACAAAGAAATATTGGTTGGCTCAAGACTTTTCCACATTACTGTATATGCTACAAAAAAAACAAAAAAACAAGCTTGTATCACAGTTATCAGTGAATACACTTTGAATAGAAATATCCTTTTCCCCGACGACCTCTTTTTTTCTTTGGTCTGCAAAAAAAATAAAGAGAGAGAGTGAGAAAAAAGAAACAGAGCAATGAAAACAGTGCATCCTTTCCCACAGTCACGTGTTCTGCAATCACCTGCTTTTTCCACTTGTAACTTCTGCTTTGGCCAAGTTTATGTGGCCTTTGACATGACCTTTGATCCCTATGGAGAACCATCTGTTTGAGGGAAAGGATGACTGACATAATGCTAACTCTACATCTATTGCTGTGTTTTATGGTTAACTAGTAAGTGTTTAAACAGAAACAAACCAAGTCCCGGAGGTACAAGTGACACCAGCACTGCAGGGCTCATTTTTAGAGTTTTTACAAATCTTTGTCCAAATAATGAGCTGACTTTTAATTTTTATAAAAGGTCTTTTCAGAATCTTTACTTGAATACATCAATTTTCAAATTATGGTGGTTAGCTTCAAAAGAACAATTAAAAAATTGGTTTCAAACAAGAACCGTGACTACTCGAACAAAACAAATTTAAATACATCAACTTTACTTTTCTCTTCTGATAATGACCATCCATTCAAAATCCCATTTGTATAATTGCTGCTCATTGACTCTCATGATACCTCACCCACACAATTAACAGCTAAAAAGGTTACACCATGTGTCATGACCTTAAGTTGTGTGTTTTTTGTGAAGTTTTTATTAGGACTACTGACTTATACAGACTTGCACAAAAATACCTGGATGATAAAATGCTTCAGACCTGACAGATTGATTAGTCTAAGGTTAACTTTCCTGAACCAAGAGAAACGGTGCTCACAGAGGAACATGATGGCGATTTATAGTTTACCTGTAAATAATCACAACATCACCTCATATAATGACAAAAAATATTACAATCTGTGGCTTTGAGGTTCATAATCACAGAGATCTATGGACACTTACACTATGCTTTCATAAAAATAGCCTCAGACAAAGTTTCAGTTCACATCTTGCAGACTAACTGCAGCACCTTCATCTTTTGTGTATTCTGTGGCTTTTATAACACACTGTTACTTTTAATGCAGTGCCTCCACCCAGACAACATAATCAGCAAGTCATAGTAATAGTAATCTTAATATCGTTACTCATGGAAGAATACACACACATTCAATGACTACAGTACAGGAATACGATGCGGTAAGATAAGAAACACTAACTTATCTCATATGGTAGAACTATTGAAGTTGGTGAGCTGCTCTCATAAGGTAGCTTAAAACAGCAGAAATTTTTAGTAATGTAGATTTTTAGCATCTACGAAACTATTTAAATATATGTTTATAAAAGACAGACATCAAACATGGTTTTTGAATCAATGGTTTGAAGCCTCCAGTTTGGAATTTATGCCAGATATGATTATATTTTGGATGAAAGAGTAGAGCTGGACAGTTTGCTAAGTGGCTAGCAGTTTTAGCTAATTTGATTAGTAGGGTGCAGCTGTAATTCAGTGATATTTGATGGGGTGCTAGCACAAAACATGCTTAAAACACATGTACATGCAGAAAAACAAGCAAGTGCAACCTTAATGACTCTGCCTTAACCTTTAAAGCTTCCCGTGACCTAAACCAAACTTAAACGTGACCTAAGTTCAGCTATAAAAACACTAGTTACAAATTAGTCAAAGATACCATTTTTATTTATTTACCAGACTGCAAGCATGTTCATTTTTGGGTTTCAAGTTGTCATTTAAGGATCTATACGACTACATTTGCTTCATTTTTTCAGCTCTAGAAGTTAATGTTTTGCTTTTTTAGTGTTGTGGTACCAACAGTTTTACTTAGATTAGCTTAATGATTTTTTCCCTCTTGAACACGTCTTTAGTGACTTAAACAACACCTGGGGACACGAGGAGCTGCTGCTGACTAGCGCTATAAAGGCGCGGGGTTCCTGGCTAGCTAGCATATTTGCCAGTTGGTCAATAATTAGTGCTGCTAGTAGTCGCTACACATCAAGTTTGTGGTGTGTATCCATTATAGTGAAATTATGGTTCAGTGGTAGTCGAGTGTTGGCAGCCTGTTGAAAGAAAGTGTCTGCCTTAGATGGGGCAAGTGTCAGAAGTCTGTACTATAGCCGGTCTCTACTCTTGCTTGTGGCCTGTCATGAAGAAGATTGAATTATAACCAGTGTTGGGACTAACACGTTATTAAGTAACGCGTTACAGTAACTACGTTATTATTGTGGTAACGAGCACGGTAACTAGTTATTATGCCAAAATCAGGAACGCGTTAGTCGTTACTGGGATTTAGATAGGGTCGTTACTCGTTACTTCATGTGGTAGCTATCGCGGAGCTTCCACAGATTCAGTAACATTAGCAAGTGGTGGAGGCCAGCAGGTGGATGAGAGAAAGGGGACGCACAAGGAAAAGAGACCCGAGGCGGCCGCTGGTCCGAGTGTGAACTGAACTTCAGGTAAGAAGTTATGACCTGCAGTCTATCTGTGTCAGATATAACCCAAGTTTAGGTGGAGTTTATTTTCGTTATTCTGACTTTTTCGTACTGCGTACTAGCTAGCATGATGGAGTTTCTATACAGCTGGGTGGGTGCTATGATGTTAATGATGTTGAACTTTATTTTGTTCATAAGGTTAATTATTAGAGTTGCCAAAAAAACGGAATCGTCTCGTATTCAGAGAAAATATCACGCGTTTCGTATTGAGGTGAAAAGGAACACAGAGGATGTTGCGCTAAACAACAGCAGCATGTTTAAGCTTGATCAGCTGTTGTTAGAATTTATTTAATATTAATTTCTAGTATCAGCTGATGTTTGCAGGAGCCATAGCTGTAAAAGCTGCTGGTCATGATATCTGTTTGGTTATCTGGTGAGAGGGAAACATGAAGATGAAACCAGGAGATGTCCTTACTGAATCATCAGAGTTGAACAGGTGATGGAGAAACAGGTTTACCTTTTAGGTGACATGAATGAGTTGAAGGGAAGTTATGAACTGTTTCTGAGAGACAAATAACACCAGGATCCTTTTTTACATAGCTGACAGCTGGTAACTGTGCAGGGGCGGGTCTAGCAAAGTGTTGCCAGGGGGCCAGGTAGGGCATTAACAGGGAGAGGGGGGCACAAGGAAATACGTTTCTCTCTTATTCTCATTTAAAATGTCTAGTTTTTATTAAATAATTATCTGAGTCTTACAACAAACGATTGTATACCATCAAAACAGTGTATATCACTGTCACAACAGCGTTTGTTTTCATTCAAAGGCTTTATGATTTTTCCCTATAATGGCGGGCTGGTCTCTAGTCAAAAGACTGGCAAAGTTATGGAGGCAACACATTAACAAGAGAATTCTGAGTAAAACCAAAGTTACTTTCCCTAGTAACTAGTTACTTTGAAAGTAACGAGTAACTTGAAGTAACTGAGTTACTTATGATACTAGATTACTAGTTACTAGTAATGTAACTAAGTTACTAATTTAAAGTAACTTACCCAACACTGATTATAACATACTCTTCATGCTGTCTTTTTTATTTTTTTTAATCTGTGTTGGAGTTTTCTTTTCTTTTCAGCTTTTCTTCCTTTTCTGTTCTGGCCCACTCAAAATGTCAGCATTTGACAGATGCACAAGCGACACGCAGTAAGTTTTTTTACAGACTGAGCATGTTTGTGGCAGTTGAAAGCCCCTTTTTTAGGCTCCCTGTAGGCAAATATCTCCACAAATGCGCACAACCACAACAACATAAATTAAACATTAGTGTCTGTCAATGTAATATGCAGATTATAGTCTGCAGGTCTGCATAGATTTTAAAAGAGTCTAGTTTTTCCATTTGAATGCTTCGATATAGAAGAACTAAAAGCTTGACTCACTTCACAACATAAAAGCAAAACAAAGTTTCGACTTTTTAGGATCTGTCATGTGACCCAAGTTCACTTTAAACCGTGTGTTAACTGATGAGAAACAGAGATGTAATAAAGTCACAGTGTGTTTCTGACAGTTTGACACCGCCTGAGGAATGTGAAGCTGATGCCGGAGGCGATACCAGCAGGTGGATGAATGTCCATCTGTCAGCAGGCCCTACTGATCACAGCAGCCCTGCCAACTGCTCTAAGCCCGAAGAGGAATGTTTAAAAACCAGCCCGGAGAGGACAACCAGAGAGGAAGCATTATGTTGTAGGCTTTCTGGGGGAATCGTAGGTCAGCTACATTAAGTTTTGGACATGAAAATGGTTGCATCTCTTGCCTTCATTGTTTTAGAGTAAATTTTGTTGGTCCACAGATCAGAAGATATCAGATTTGGTCCAGATAACACTCTATTTTTCCTCCATTCAGTAAGACAGGCTCACAGTGTTGGTTTCTACTTCTACTTCTTTGCACCTGTAGAAATTTAATGCAGGGTTTGGAATCCCTGAAAGTCCAGCTAGTCTAAATTAGCCATAATAACTTTGATCAGTCATGTTTAACATTTGTAGAACGCTTTAGTTTGTAAATGCCAGGAAAACTTAATACATGCCCTCACCTTTGTTTTCTGCATCAGTTAATATATGTTACCATGGCAACAAGCTAAACTAAGATAATGAATATCACAAACGTGACCTTTGGAGCATCGGTATGTCAACATATAGGTCTTAACCTAATTATAGCCTTAGACAGAGGCTAGCATGGCCACTTTCAGATTAGCTGAATTTGAACTGTATCGTGTCTGAGTGTGACTGTCCCCGCCTCCCAGCAGTTACACTATTGATTGTGTCTAAAGATGCTTACATCATTCAAGATTCATAACAGCTATGCTTGAAGAAGTGACTGCTGAACAATGTGATATAGTATCCTCATCATTCACTCGGACTTTCTGACCACGTTATGATCCACGTTATGATCCACCTAATCCCCGCGTACAGACAGAGGCTGAAGCTCTCCAAACCTGTCGTGAGGACCAAAAAACTGTGGAGCAACGAGGCTGTGGAGGAGCTTCGCACGTGTTTGGAGTCTACAGACTGGGACACAATGAAGGCTGCTTCTAACAGCTTGGACGAGTTTACGGACACTGTCACCTCCTATATCCACTTCTGTGAGGACAGCATTGTGCCATCACACACCAGGGTGAGTTATAACAATGACAAACCCTGGTTTACTCCTAAACTCAAAAAGCTGTGGCTGGAAAAGAGAAAGGCGTTCAGAAGCGGAGACAGGGACTGCTACAGAGAGGCCAAGTACAGGTTCACTAAAGAAGTGGACGTTGCTAAACATCAGCACTCTGAGAAGATGCAGCAGCAGATCTCAGAGAATGACTCGGCCTCTGTGTGGAAAGGTTTTAGGAATATCACCAACTACAAGCCTAAAACCCCCCACTCCACTGATGACTTGCTCTTGGCCAACACCCTCAACGACTTTTACTGCCGTTTTGACGAGCCATCAGGCAGCCTTCACACCTCCAACGGCCCCAACAATAGAGACACTTTGGACACTCATTCCCCCACCTCTCCCCCCTCCACAGAGCCATCACCACCTTCAAACACTTCACCTACAACCAGTGATGCCGGTAACGCGTTGCTTAGTAACGCGTTACTCCGAATATGACCACTTTTTCAGTAACGACTAATCTAACGCGTTACTATTTCCATAACAGTAGTCAGATTAAAGTTACTTGTCCAAACCACTGTGCGTTACTATTTTTTTAAGCAAAAAGATTTGGTTTCTTCTTTTCGTCTCAGCGGATGACAAACGCATACGTGTCGTGAAACGTCACATAAGCGACAGGTCACGTTTCCCGCTCACAAGCAGCCAGCGACGTAAAAAAGTGTAAACAACAATGGAGGGAGAGAGATGTTCGTTCTTTAGCTGGAAATATGGTCACTATTTTGAGTTTCTGTCAACTAAAGATTTAAATATTAAGGTTCGTTGTACACTCTGTGTTGGCGAAAAAGTGTTATCTACCTTCAAAAACACTACGTCAAACTTAAAGAAACATTTGGAGTCGCAGCACAGCACAGTCAAACTCACAGAGAGAGTCCCACCAAGTGGTCCGAAGCAGAGAGCCGTGACTTCCGCAGAAGGTCCTACACCCCCCAAACAACAAAAGTTGGACTTTGGTGCAAAACCAGTAAGTGATGAAGAATTGAAGAAGTTGGTCGCGCAGTATATTGTAGAAGAAATGCTACCTATAAACACTGTTGACTCGCCCTCGTTTCGTGCCATAATAAAAAAGATCCCTACTTCTGTTAATGCCGAGCTGCCTCACCGAACGACTTTTACTTCTTACTTGGAGAAGGAGTTTACAGAAATGGAGAGAAATTTGAAGGCCACACTGAATGAGATTGACTTTGTTTCAACTACCGCGGATATTTGGACTGCTAACAACAGAAGCTATATGGGAGTAACGCTCCACTGGATCAGTAGAACCACATTAGAGCGTCACAAGGTTGCATTAGCATGTAGGCGAATTCGTGGTAGACACACGTATGATGTCATTGGTACAGAAATCGAAAACATCCACTCCTCTTATGGATTACTCAACAAAGTAGTTGCAACAGTTACTGATAATGGATCCAACTTTGTTAAGGCGTTTCAAGTTTATCATCCTGTCACGGAGTCCGATGATGAGACGGAGGAGGAAGAGTCCAGCCCCAAAGACGATGATGTCACTTTTTCTGATCTGTCAGAAATCCTCTCGGCTGAGAATGAAAGTGATGGTCAGCTGTCTCTTCCCCCGCACCGCAGGTGTGCTTCGCACACCATCAACATAATTTGCACACGTGATGTGGAGAAACATTTAACAACCAATGCAGAGAGCAGGGCTGTGTATAGGAGCAGCACAGCAAAATGCACAGCTCTTTGGACCAAATCGAGTAGATCTACACTTGCATCAGAAACAGTGGAAGAAATCAGCAAAAGAAAGCTCCTAATACCAACATCCACAAGGTGGAATTCCTTTTTTGATGCTGTAAAGAGAATTGCAGAAATCCCCATGGGTGAGCTGAATACTCTGTGCACAAAGCTAGGACTGAAGTGCTTCAAAGATCAAGAATACCAGTTCCTGCATGAGTACTGCATGGCCATGAAACCTCTGACTGCAGCACTGGACATTTTACAAGGCGACTGTCCATATGGAACTTTACTACCAACACTTGAAGTTCTGATGCAGAAGACCCAGGCTGTGAAAGATGACCTCTCCAGGATGACTGCAGGCCTTCCAGATGCCATTGTACAGGTACGCTCTATCTTGAAATTAGTCAGATTTTTTTGCTTCATACAATTCACAAACATGGAACAGAATATTAATTATCATTGACAAATAAGATTAAAACAATTAAAATGTTTACAAGTAACCTAAAACAAAATAAATCCATAATACTGATCTCATATTAGGCATGGTTTGCAAATAATTCAATAACATAATAAATTGTAGGCATAAAAATATCAATTATGTTTTTTAGGCTATTCAGACTCGTTTCGCCGGTGTGCTGGATGACAAAGATGCCCTTCTTGCAGCTGCCAGTTGTCCAAAATTCAAACTCCGATGGCTGAGAGATGCAGGAAGGAGGGAGCGAGTAAAACAGCTTCTGACAGCAGAGTGTTGCACCACTGCTCCTCTGGCAAAAAACCCTGCCAGTGTGCCCAGTGCTACTACATCTAGCAGCCAAGGTGAGATGGACTTTTTCACTTTTGAGGCAGAGCCAGAGGAGGAGACCTATTCTGCAGAAAAAGAAGTCATGGACTACCTGATGTCAGGCTACGACCTTCAGATTCTGCATAAATTTTCAAGCATAAAGACAATTTTTTTAAAGTATAACACTCCAACCCCATCAAGTGCTCCTGTGGAGTGACTTTTTAGTCTGGGAGGTTTGGTGTTCACGCCTAAAAGAAATCGACTTTCTGACAAAAGGTTTGAGAAGCTTCTGTTAATGAGGTACAACCACTGGTTTACTCGCTCCACTCTACTGTTTCCCCCATAACATGCGATGACAACATATACTGAAAAAACAGAGAATGGGGAATCCAATTTAAATAACTATTTACAAGTAATTGAATTAAGTTTATCAAAGTCACTTAATAAACTTATTAAAGTTTTCAAGTTGATTAACTTAAAACAATTACCTGCAAGGAAGTAAGGCAATTTAAGTTGGACCTGCAGTCTCTTTTTTTTTTTTTTTCATAAGATTAGTCCAAAGTTACAAAAGCGGACAATAGTGCTTACATGTGGATGGTATAAAAAGTATCTTAAGGGAAGTCAAGAAAGACTCTTTGTTTGTTTGTTTGTTTGTTTTTTTATAAAAAGTATTTATGTTAAGTGAAGTAACAAGACTGTCTTTATTTTCATACAAACAAGTATTTCTGTCAGGAAAAAAGTTTTAAGTTCAACTTCAAATGTCAGGAGATATATTGTTGACATTACTGTTAAAATACACTTCCAATAAAGTGAGTATTGGCAAAATCGGTTGATGTTTTTATGTTGAGGCAGTGGGGAGTGTTATTGGCAGCTTCTGAAAGTAACTAATAAAGTAACTAGTAATCTAACTTAGTTACTTTAAAAATAAAGTAATCAGTAAAGTAACTAAGTTACTTTTGGAAGGAGTAATCAGTAGTCCGTAATATATTACTTTTTCAAAGTAACTGTGGCAACACTGCCTACAACACCCCCCTCCTCACCCAACACAAAAGAGGATTTCACACCACCTCCTCCCACCACAACTCTTCATATTCATGAAGCAGATGTGAGGAAGCAGTTTAAGAGTCTGAATGCTCAAAAAGCTCCCGGCCCAGACGGTGTGTCTCCTGCCACCCTCAGACACTGTGCAAACGAGCTGGCCCCAGTGTTTTCTGGCATTTTCAACTCCTCACTGCAGGCATGTCATGTGCCTGCCTGCCTCAAGTCCTCTACCATAATCCCTGTCCCCAAGAAACCTAGGATCACTGGACTAAATGACTACAGACCCGTGGCTCTGACATCTGTGGTCATGAAGTCTTTTGAGCGCCTGGTTCTCTCCTATCTCAAGACCCTCACGGCCCCCCTCCTGGACCCCCTGCAGTTTGCATACAGAGTCAACAGGTCTGTAGATGACGCCATCAACATGGCCCTACACTTCATCCTGCAGCATCTGGACTCCCCAGGAACCTACGCCAGGATCCTGTTTGTGGACTTCAGCTCTGCCTTCAATACCATCCTTCCAGACCATCTCCGAGGCAAGCTTTCCCAGATGAATGTGCCTGATCCCATCTGCCGGTGGATCACTGACTTCCTGACGGACAGGAAGCAGCATGTGAGGCTGGGAAAGAATGTCTCGGACTCCCGGACCATCAGCACCGGCTCCCCTCAGGGCTGTGTTCTTTCTCCCCTGCTCTTCTCCCTGTATACTAACTGCTGCACCTCCACCCACCAGTCTGTCAAGCTAATCAAGTTTGCAGATGACACCACCGTTATTGGACTCATCTCGGACGGGGATGAGTCTGCCTACAGGAGGGAGGTTGAACGTCTGGTGTCCTGGTGCAGCCACAACAACCTGGTGCTGAATGCCCAGAAGACAGTGGAGATTATTGTGGACTTCAGGAAGCACACAGCTCCACTCCCCCCCATCATCCTGACTGACACCCCCATCACCTCTGTGGACTCATTCCGCTTCCTGGGTACCACCATCACCCAGGACCTGAAGTGGGAGCCCACCATCACCTCCGTCATTAAGAAAGCCCAGCAGAGGATGTACTTCCTGAGGCAGCTGAAGAAATTCAACCTGCCAACACGGACGATGATGCAATTCTACACTGCAATCATCGAGTCCATCCTCACCTCCTCCATCACCATGTGGTACGCTGGAGCCACTATCAGGGACAAACAGAGACTGCAGCGTGTTGTGCGCTCTGCTGAGAAGGTGATTGGCTGCAGACTCCCATCTCTGCAGGACCTGTACACCTCCAGGACACTGGCTCGGATCACAGCTGACCCTTCTCACCCTGGACACAGTCTGTTTGACCTGCTCTCCTCAGGCAGGAGGCTCCGGTCCATTCGCACCAGAACCTCTCGCCATAAGAACAGTTTCTTCCCCTCTGCTGTTGAACACATGAACAATAACCGTATGACTGTTCCCACCACTAACACATGACCCTACGCTGTGTTCACTGCATCATTCCATGTTTGGCACTGATCACCACCTGCACTCATGTATATATCATGTATATATCTATCTATCTACTTAGCACTTTTAATTCTTATTCTCATTTTTATTTTCATGTCTATTTAAGCTTAATTTATAACAGTATGTTTGCACTGAAGCACCGCAGCAATTTCCTAATGTTGTAAACCCGCTCAACATTTGGCAATAAAACCCTTTCTGATTCTGATTCCTTAATATTGAAAAGGACATGGGCAGGGATGGTCATACCAGGGGACTAGTATACAGGGTTTATCTATGCAGGCTGAGCTGTAATGTACAGCAGCTGAATACAGCACAGAAAGTAGTGTGAAATGAATCAAAACTCTTTAATATACAGTGGGGCAAAAAAGTATTTAGTCAGCCACCGATTGTGCAAGTTCCCCCACTTAAAATGATGACAGAGGTCAGTAATTTGCACCAGAGGTACACTTCAACTGTGAGAGACAGAATGTGAAAAAAAAATCCATGAATCCACATGGTAGGATTTGTAAAGAATTTATTCGTAAATCAGGGTGGAAAATAAGTATTTGGTCAATAACAAAAATACTTTGTAACATAACCTTTGTTGGCAATAACAGAGGTCAAACGTTTACTATAGGTCTTTACCAGGTTTGCACACACAGTAGCTGGTATTTTGGCCCATTCCTCCATGCAGATCTTCTCGAGAGCAGTGATGTTTTGGGGCTGTCGCCGAGCAACACGGACTTTCAACTCCCGCCACAGATTTTCTATGGGGTTGAGGTCTGGAGACTGGCTAGGCCACTCCAGGACTTTCAAATGCTTCTTATGGAGCCACTCCTTTGTTGCCCGGGCGGTGTGTTTTGGATCATTGTCATGTTGGAAGACCCAGCCTCGTTTCATCTTCAAAGTTCTCACTGATGGAAGGAGGTTTTGGCTCAAAATCTCACGATACATGGCCCCATTCATTCTGTCCTTAACACGGATCAGTCGTCCTGTCCCCTTGGCAGAAAAACAGCCCCATAGCATGATGTTTCCACCCCCATGCTTCACAGTAGGTATGGTGTTCTTGGGATGCAACTCAGTATTCTTCTTCCTCCAAACACGACGAGTTGAGTTTATACCAAAAAGTTCTACTTTGGTTTCATCTGACCAAATGACATTCTCCCAATCCTCTGCTGTATCATCCATGTGCTCTCTGGCAAACTTCAGACGGGCCTGGACATGCACTGGCTTCAGCAGCGGAACACGTCTGGCACTGCGGGATTTGATTCCCTGCCGTTGTAGTGTGTTACTGATGGTGACCTTTGTTACTTTGGTCCCAGCTCTCTGCAGGTCATTCACCAGGTCCCCCCATGTGGTTCTGGGATCTTTGCTCACCGTTCTCATGATCATTTTGACCCCATGGGATGAGATCTTGCGTGGAGCCCCAGATCGAGGGAGATTATCAGTGGTCTTGTATGTCTTCCATTTTCTGATGATTGCTCCCACAGTTGATTTTTTCACACCAAGCTGCTTGCCTATTGTAGATTCACTCTTCCCAGTCTGGTGCAGGTCTACAATACTTTTCCTGGTGTCCTTCGAAAGCTCTTTGGTCTTGGCCATGGCGGAGTTTGGAGTCTGACTGTTTGAGGCTGTGGACAGGTGTCTTTTATACAGATGATGAGTTCAAACAGGTGCCATTCATACAGGTAATGAGTGGGGGACAGAAAAGCTTCTTACAGAAGACGTTACAGGTCTGTGAGAGCCAGAGATTTTCCTTGTTTGAGGTGACCAAATACTTATTTTCCACCCTAATTTACGAATAAATTCTTTACAAATCCTACCATGTGAATTCATGGATTTTTTTTTCACATTCTGTCTCTCACAGTTGAAGTGTACCTCTGGTGCAAATTACTGACCTCTGTCATCATTTTAGGTGGGGGAACTTGCACAATCGGTGGTTGACTAAATACTTTTTTGCCCCACTGTATATCCAAGTTAACAATCTCATATGTTTTACATATATACAAAATCTCCCATGAATAAGTCTGTGAATCAATTATCATGCCAAGTTCATGAACTACGTTCAGCTGCCATTGATCAAATTGCTAAAAAACTAGTAACCAGGCAGAGTAAAGGCAATACAGATACAGACTGCAAAAAACTGACCCACTGTGACACCACATTTTTAGTGACGGGCTAGTAACTCGTGTCATTCACCCAATCACACACATTCATACAGCGCTTTTACCTTATACACACTCTCACTTCCACTCTGATGAATGCATTGGAGGCAGCTCAGGGTTCAGCATCTTGCCCAAGGATACTTCAATTCACAGTAGTTCTAAGCTATTATTTCTGCTTTCTCCACAAAGTGTTTTCACTGTGCTTTCCCCACTGTCCTGTCCTTTGAGTGAAATGCAGCATGGTACATACATAAACTCCTAAATTAGTTCCTTTAAATGTTTTGTGGTTCCACTTTCAAAGCACAAAAGAAGAATCTAGAAAATGTGACACTGTGTAAAATGCTTCAAGTGTAAATAGCGAAGGTCAAGGTCAGGCATTCTTTGACAACTCTTAAAATAAAAAGATTGAGGTCGGGGCCAAAGGTAAAGTACAAATGAGACGTTTCCAGTATTTTTTAATTTCTATGTCTGGGAGTATGCACAAGTTCTCTTGGGTCAGTGCAATGTTAATATCATCGTCAAAGGGCCAATGCAAGGCTCTGTATTGGCGTCTGTGTGCCTGTTTGTCTGTGGACTGCACTCCCACCAGTTATGCATGCCTCCTCCAAGGAAAAGTATAACAGGAGCAGCTACTTGGCTGTAGTGTCTGCAGCTGCCCTGACCTTAACAGAGCACTCACTCTCATTGTTGCTTTTGTATATTCTTCAGCAGGATTCCAGTTTAATATCATTTAGTAAAAAATAGGTGTATGATGGAGAAATACAGCTCCACTTAGAGTAGAGTGACTAGATGAATTGTTAAATGTGTGTTGGACGACTCATCGCAACGGGTGCTGCGAACACAGTTCTGCAGAGACTTGCTCAGTGACAGGCAAAGAATGTGAGCCAGTTCATTCTGACACTGAGGCCACATTATCCTTCTGCAGTCACTGTGTACCCTGCAATAAGGACTATGTGACCTATGACCTTTGTGAAGGATTTAAACCCAGAACCTCTAAAGTCAAGCAGCCAAAGAAAGAGGGTAAACTCTGTGGTTTTGTTAAAGATCAATGATGAAGTTCTACATATAAAAACACAGCACATGGTGTTAATCTGCTGTAAGTGTTGCAACGTCATGCTTTAAAGTTTTGCCCTGATTTCAGGTTGAAAAAGTCTGGATGACCTCGTCTGCGAGTGTTTGAGCCTTCTTACCAAATCAAATTATGACCTCAAAAGAGGCTCACTCCAAACAAGCACACTAAACAAAAACATGTCCCATCACTCAGTTTTGTTTAGAGCACATTTTTCTAAGAGATTTGAAAGGTGTTACAGAAAATGTCATCTCCAAAGGTCAAAGGCCAAACACTACTGACAGATTTATCCTCTTTACATTTCATCAGGAAGAGTCAGTCACTTGTATGCTGGAATGGTTAGTCAATGATTTGTTGACCTTGACCTCTGCCATAGGTCAGTTCCTTCCAAGCATTTTAAAGAATTCAACTAAAGCACAGTCTCATTTCCTTTAATGTCCCTAAAAATACGAGTTCAATTCCTAATAACTTTAGAAGCACATTTTACAGATTGTTTCTATATTGGATGCGCTAACTTGTAAACTATCATTTTATGAAGACGATCTGAAAATAAAACTGTGAGTTGGTGATCATTGTTTGGAAGTTTGATTCAATTCTGAGCAATACTCCAGGAGAAATGGCGATTCTAGTAAATCATGGACCAAAACGAACAAACTTATGAGATAAGAAAAAAATCCAGCAAAGACCTGACACAGGACCTGAGAGACACAGCTGTCATTCAGTTGATCCATTTATTGTTAATTAAAGCCTCATCACAAATGGTCCCAGTGGATGGGTAGCTGTCAGGAAGCAATGCTTAAGGAACGGGAACTGGGAGAAAAAGCTGAGTTGTGCCAAAAAACCTCCCCACAAGACTGAAAATTAGTGGCAACTGATCTGATGGAGTGATGAATCCAAATGTGAAGTTTTTGGTTCAGTAAGTAAGGATGAGCTCAGGAGAGAGGTACAACAGTGAGTATCTACAGTCATCTGTAAAACACGATGCTGGCTCCTTCCATTGTTTGGGACTATATTTGAACCAGTGGTGTTGGGGATCTTTCAAAATTTATGGAAATATGAACAAAGAAATGTGCCATCAGATTTTAATCCACCATGTAATACCATGTTGAAAGCATCTGACTGGCAGTGGCTTTTTCAGCAAGACAATGATCCCAAACACTGCCAATGCAGTAAAAGCATACCTGGATAGAAAAACACACAATGGAACATTTATCAGTCACGGATTGGCCTCCCCAGGCCCGGCATCTCAACATGAATAAAGAGTGTGGGATCATCTCGACAGAGAACAGAACAAAAATCAGCCAACATCCAAAGAAGAGCTTTGAATGTCCTTCAAGAAGCCTGGAGAACTATTCCTGAAGACAACTTAAAGAAATTAGAAGAAAGATCACCTGAGAGAGTTCAGGCTGTGTTGAAGAATAAAAATTGCTACAATTGTACAAACTCTGTTTTTGCCTTAACATACTGTATTTCCATCCATTTTTGCACACGTTCCAATAACTCACTCTGACTATTTCCCATTTTCCGAGCAAAATATAAAGAAATGAGTGATTCAAAACTTTTGCACAGTAATGTAAATCTGATATAGTAATTAATTTAAGGATATTTTGGCGATCGTGAGAGACTTTGATATAGATGACTTATGATTTAGCAAGACTATAATTAAACAAAAAGAAAATCCCCTGCTCTGTGATCAGTCCATCCATCCACTAATGCTCATTTACTGCTATTTTAATCCATTATGTTATGCAGATACGATCAACCCTTACAGACATTTAGACGATGAATGTATTTTACCACAAGATACTTTAAACATGCCTTCTTAAATCGCATAAACTCAATGCTCCTGAAACTTCTCTCATCTCATAATAAATCATTGCAGTAAAACCGTTCACTCCACCATTCTCTCAAAGCTGCATGCACAGGATCATTCTGCAAACGCAGTGCAAATAACACAGGTGTAATTGCTGTCTTGTGACTTTGCAGTTGAAAAGTTTTAGCAAAAACTTGGTGCTTAGCAGCACAACATGTGGGGAAAAAGGGCCTGATCCAGCCTCCGCCAGCTGTTTCTTCTCGCAGTGTGAAGGGCTTGTCGGTGTTTTCCAGCAGTCCCTCCCTTCTGCAAAGCTTCCCAGGTGTAACGGCTGACCTGCCAGATTGAACCACATCAAACCTCACGAGCAGGAAGCTTTCCTTCACTGTTATTACTGAGATAAAGACCCTGTGTTCAGCACTGCGCTATTGTCATCCAGCCCGCCACAAATTTATGTTTATATGTCTCCCAAGAAAATTGTAAGAAAATAGAGACAGCTTCTAAAAAAACAGAAAAAAGGTTGTATTAATATTTTATTTTCTTCTGTACTGTTTGTGTTACTTTGTGTTCCACACACAAAAGCTCAGGAAAGGCAAACCACCATCTTCAGCCACAGATCTTCATCTCTCTTCATCTCTTATGACCTGTTTCTAAACCACCACCTTTCCAGTAAGTGCCTCTGCTGCTTCCCGCTAACTACTAGCTTTGCTTGTCTCAAAGAGTAAAATCGGAGTCTATCCTTCTTTCACTTCTGCCTCTTCCTCACCGTGAAATATTCTTCCCAGGCGGTACCGGCAGTTTCCACCAACATTAACCATCAGACATGAAAGCTTTGCTCTGACTGGAAAATAACACAGCAAAGTCTCAGGTCTAATTATGCTGGTTTAGTTTATGACCTGCCAGCTCATGTCCATTATCTTCCCCTCCAGCCTTTAAACTTCACCTTGCTCATCACTTCCCAAACCAGGTGGGGATCAGTGCAGTCTTCACTTTTCTTTTTTCTGATGGTTCTCCAGACTGCCTGTTCTCATTCCCAGGCCAGCTAAGAGATTCACACAGGGTGTCTTTTGGCATCTGAGGCATCATGTCTCACTCTCAACTTGTTAGGTATAAAAATGTAGTTGCTTTCTTAGAAGCCTTTCATCTCTCTTCAAGTACACCTTTAAAACGTGCTGGGTTAGAGCTGAGTACTTTTTGGATTTATGAAAAAACAAAATAAAACAGAGCATTCTGGATGAGAAACTTTTGATGTCTGCCACCTTTGTGCCTAACTATATAGACTGCTAGTGATACTAAAAACACAGCAAGTGATATTATTTGGCACATAACTGCATAAAAATCCTCCAAACTTCAAAACTTAGAGGATTAAAGATCAAGCCTCGCAAGCAGCTGGTAACATCGACCTGTCACTCGTGTGCAGATTAGGCAGTTTTAACAGGTGAGTAAGAAGAGGGAAAATTAGTAACCAAAGGGTCTTTTTTAAAATTATTTTCATGTACACTTCTACTGTACAGGTGGGTATTTTAACGTGTCTCTAAGACTGACCATTCCATGAACTGCAGTCTTTGGCACCTCTGCACAAACACATGCTAGCTGTTTGATCTATGCCATCCATTTGGACCATGAATTAAAAAGAATAATAATTACTTCTTGACATGACTAAGATAGAAAACAATGTTTTTATGTTGTATGTCATGCTTATTGTAAATGAATCCTGCAGGGTAACTTATAAAAGCAAACTTTGTCTATAAAACATAGTCATATTTGGCTTTCCTGTTATGCAGAATTTACATATTTCTAGAGACAGTTACATTGTTCCATTGCACTTTGAATAAAGTAAGGTGCTATGGATGGCACACGCTAAAGTGGTTCTGTGAGTTTTAGACTCCGTAAGCGCTTTAGTAAGTGCTTTGTTAAACATGCTCATTACTCACTCTGAAGCCTAAAATAATGCTGATTTCAGAACACTAGACCACATCCAGCTAAGCTTCTCAGACTAATGAACGCACACGGCATCAAACTGATTGCATTTTTATGCTTGGTGTATTATGCAGAGTTAGAGAGCTTGCATGTATATTTTCTGGGACTGTTGTGGAGGGCTGCACTGCTGAACTGAATTCAGTATTGAACTGAATTAAGTATTAGTATGTGTCTAGTTATATGCTTTATGTCATTTTTCTATTAATATTGTTATTGACATTATTATTGTTATTACGCAGCTTTCCGCAACAGTCCCAGTTTCTCATGTGACTCCTTAGGAAAATTAATTGCCCACTCCTGCCTTCGGCAATATAATTAGAGCAGCAATTCATTGGTCCAACATAGCCAGGCATATAAAAAATGAACTTCAGTTACAGGAAAAGAAAAACTAATTGCCACCACAGAGTCTAAATCCACAAACAAAGCTGCCTGCCAACTACTGAAGAAAAGATTTGTAACAGAATGTACTTTGACGTGACACTTTAGAAAAATCACAGCTGCTGTTAGCAAAATGAAAGCAGTCTCAGTCCCATTCATCATTGATAATGGGAAAACCTGCACTTTTCCTACGGAGAGCACAATAAGCACGTTTTGAAACAGAGGTTTGGATGCCAATGATCAAATAGTTAACTGTAATATTGTGTAAATGCATAGCTGATTTCACAGTCATGCTGATTGCCTTCATTTTTCTTATCTTAAAGACCCACTAAACATGTGAGCAAGTATCAGAGACAGAACTAGAAGCGATTGCCTTTGCAGAAATGGACATTCCCGGCATTTCTGAAGCTGCTGTTTCTGTGAGAGCGGAAATGATCCGTGACTGAAAACGCCGAGCTCCCGAGCAGTTAGCCTCTCAGATGTGAGCTTATCATCAGCTGTTAAGAGCAGTGTGAATTCCTCAGGCCTCTGGCTGCAGCCCGGAGAATTTTTGAGCTGATAGGAAGAGAGGGTGGACTGCAGGTGCAGATGTGGGCCTTACATCCAAAGCATGTGATGATTAGACCGAGAGGATCCGTGTTACTACTCGTGTGAGAGAAGGATGTCATCCATCAGCGAAAGACAGAGCGGGAGACGTCAGATGAATAAAGGAGTGATGTCAAGCATGACTCAGAGTTTGCAGAAACACATTTTGATAGAAGTGTTTGGCTTGGGTGTGTCTCTCTGTTATTGCCTAATTGTGGAAATGATGGCGATCCAGTCAGCAGCTTGCAAAATTGACTTTGATTCAACAATCAACTTAACTAACTTGTGTATGTAATACTTCATGTTTCACTTATGCTCGGTTTTGGTTGCAGTTTCCCATCATGAGTATTTATAAGCCGCTGGATGTCAGGCTGTCAAGATGATTTACAATTTCAGGACTTGGACATTAGACAAATTTAGATTTTATGGTTATGGTATTTCTATTTTTAATAAGTTACTTCAGGACAGGAAGCTGTAACACTGCACGCCCGCTGGTCGTATGTGGTTGACTTTCAGCTGGTGGCGGGAGTTGTCCTTTTATTAACACCTAAGCTGGCTGAGCGGTGGAGCAGCTGCAGCACAGCATTTGTCTTGTAGTGTTATGTAGTCTTACCAAGTTTCTGAGGAACGGCACGGTTACCAGGCTGCCACAATATCTCCCACCGGACAGTCGAGAGGAACTTCCCAGAAGATCAAATCTATTCAAAAGAAACAGAAACAGGGTGTAGCTGTGGGTGCGTTGTGGATGCACAGTATCATGTCAAAAACCACTTGCTTGACGGTCAAAACTAGAGGAGAAGTCAAATCAAGGATAAAACAAGAAGCGCACACCTCTGCAGAGGCAACTCACTCTCTGGGGAGCATTTACTTTTAAGGGAATAACGCTGTATTTAGTACATATTCATTTTGTTTTCGCCTTTCTGTTTAAATGCGCTTTAAGAAGTTTGCAGTGCAGCAAAAATCAGATAAGAGCGACGTGACAGATGTTTACTTTGATCACACAAACATTACGTAGGAGTAGATATTGATTAAGTAAACAGGACATTACTACCCAAAATCACCACAAAGGACGTCCTCTCATTACATTGAACAGAAAACAGGCAACCAGGTTTTAGAAAAATAAAGTCAGAGCTCACAAACAAGGAGGTGGTGCTCATCACTGAACTGAAAGTAGCATTAATACCATACTGAAACTGGGTTGATTTGTTTTTAATGACACATGAAAACAGGACAATGCTGCAGTATTTAAACTGAAAAATACTTAAACTGACAACCCATCACCTGACAGTGATGGGTTGGAGGTTAGAGTTCACTTCCACAGTTATGTACAAAATATTTATCCGCCCCACTAAGCCATTATGTGATCAAACAAGACCTGATGTCCAGAAGATATAAAAAAAATAAAATAACAATTTTGGGGAAAAAACCAGCAACGTGTCACTTTAAAACACAAATTTAAGAGATATTATCTAAATAAAATCTAAACATTTTTTCTTCTGGGTATGCCAGCGTCATTTCTTAACTGTTTAAAGACATTTTGTGAAAGTTTGACCTTATTTGACCTTGAAGAACAGGTTAGAGGTCCGAAGTAACATGATATTAAAAATCCACATATCCATATCATTGCCTGTATGCCCATATGGTGCCAATACAAACAATGGCAGTAAAAACATAGTTTTAAATAGCTCTATCTCTTTACCGATCAATCATTCTTGATATTTTTAATCTTTTTCCAGTAATTTAAGTTGACTATACACACGACTTTTTGTCATTTTCCAACCAATAAATTAATAATTAAGTTGACACTGAAGACCTTGATGGACTTAAGCCAAATTTGAATGGTGTCATGGTTGTTGACAGAGTGTTTTTGTGTTATTTATAGTCATTGATTTCATTATTTATGATTTTCTCTTGGTGTCTGCTTCTGTGCGCCTTCTATGCTCCATGTTCCCACGTCCCCTGTCTCCTCAGTCAGTGTCATGTCTGTGTCTTTGGGATTCCTGGTTCTTAGGTTTTGTCCCTTTGCCTTCCATGTTTAGTGTGTCACATCTCTAGTGTAGGGTTTGTTCTTTCTATGTTTAGTCATCTGTCTTCCCTCTCAGCCGTGTCTCGTGGTTAGTTCTCGGTCGCCGTGCTTGTCCTGTGTTTCCTGGTTTACTTTGACAGTGGGGGAGCCTATCCCAGATGCCACAGAGTAAGAAGTGGGGTACACCCTGGACACACCTCTAGTCTGTCACAGGACTCTTTAAGTGATTTTGCTTAAATAAATTTATCACAAAAAGACAATTTTTAGAAGATCAGTTTGATTCGAGTTCAGCTGATCGCAAAGATCACACCTACACATGCTGTTATTCCCTATTACTTACACTATCCAACCACTAGAAGGGGCATTCTTTCACACTCATTTTAGAGAAGATCCTTTACACAATTACACTGACTAAGAACTGTGTGCACATATCAGGCTGAAAGAAAAAGTCTTCATCTACCTTCCAATGTTTCACAGTAATCTAGATTTTCAGGGTAAATAGAGGAAGGAATTCACAATATGCACGAAAGTTCTGCTTTTGTTGTTTCTCTGTTAGATGGCAGTGTGTTGAAATGTTGCATTTTGTTGTAACTCGGATATGAACGCGGAAGAGCTGAACGTTTACCCCATATAGCAGAACAGTAAGTTCGTGAGCGAGTTTGGGATTTGTTAAGACAAATCCATGAGACCTGAGTGTTTGAAGGCCTGCATTATACTCAGTGTACTATACGGGCGTTTCTGTAAACTGTATTTTAGGATTTCCGAAGGTGAAGGACCTGTGATGAATGTTTAGAGGGAACAAATGATCTAAATACCAACTTCTCGTCTGAATGAAGCCAGCGTTGTTGCTGTTGTTCTCATTTGTCTCCTTCAGGGACTCCACTGAAGTCTTGTTGGAGACAGCGGCCTCATCATCAGTTTTGACTTCCACAGTGGACTCCACAGGTGCAGGAGGCTCAGCTACATCCGCTTTGGGCTTGTCCCCAGAGCTGTCTGGAGCGGGAGCAGGAGCTGGAGTTGCAGACTCAGTGCTGGGATCAGCAACAGATTTATCAGTCTCAGCTGTAAAGGACAACAAAAGCAGAAAGCACAGCTGTTTTTTTGTGGTTCTCAAGATAAAAAACAGTGATTAAAATAAATGGAAACTGAAACAATGTGGATAAGTAGAATAAACACACGGACTGAGTTTGAAAATACTGGAATGCCCGTGTATTTGTGTCATACCTTTTCGACAGAATGTTAAACTTTTGCAATAAGTTAACTGTGTGAAATTCTTGAAACATTTCTTCATTTTTTCCTTTAAATTTAGATGACATTGCAGAACCGCTGTTTGAATTATTTAGGTGCCCCATAATCACAGCATTTCCACTTAAACAGCCTGAAGTAGTTTGTCCTCAGGCATGATATTTCTTGGGCAAAAGCATTTGAGAGGGCCACCATGTTGGTAATGAGGCAGCTGATTAGTGATCACTTCCTAATGAGCCACAGCCATGCAGCTGTTGGAGGCTGTGGGAAAGTAGGGCGGCCCCATTATTATCTGACCCAGTCTTAGGGAGAGGGAAAGGAGAAATTAAGGAAAGAGGAAGATGGCTGTTCTTCAAGATGTAATTGTGGAATGACTAAGCTGGCTGGTCAGTCGTTATTCGAGCCTTTGCTAAACTATTCTTCACAGGTGGATTCCTGGCATGAATCAGCCTCTAACTACTATTTCGTTTGGGTTTTAAACATGAAGCCAATGCGCAACTCTTTGCTTTTTTTTCAACTGCCACCAGGGGGCAACACATCTATTTGCAAACAACAGGTCTAACGTTCTCAGTACTTCTTCATCACCACTCTCAAAGCAAACATCACGTCTGTAGAGCTCGTTCTTGACATGAAACCATACTGCTGCTCACTGATCATCACCTCTCTTCTTAACCCTAGCTTCAACAACTAGCTTCATGGTATGATTCTTCAGTTTTATCTTCTGTAGTGACGCAGCTCTGCACATCCATTCTCCATTCCTCAGGCATGATCTCTCCCTCCAGAACTGTGTTAAATGGTAAATGGCCTGTATTTATATAGCGCTTTACTAGTCCCTAAGGACCCCAAAGCGCTTTACATATCCAGTCATCCACCCATTCACACACACATTCACACACATTAAACGTCCTGGTTAAACGTATCTTCATACCGTCCATCTGGACCAGCTGCCTCTTCCACTCCTCTGCAAGTCCTCTGCACTTCCTGATTCACTGTCCTCCATCCGTTGTCCTTTTTCTCTCATTTCGCTTAATTATCAGCTCCTCAAAGTACTCTTTCTCAACATACTCTCTTCACTTTTTATAAGAGTTCAATGTCTATCCTTAACCACCCTAATCTGCTGCACATCCTTTCCAGTTTGAGCTCTGCCTAGCCGATCTTTACAAGCCTTTTTCTCATTTCTGTTCAGCCCCACATACAGCTCACCATAAGCCTTTGCCTTAAGAGTAAAATATAGTATAAAGTGAGGAATACCTTGTTATTGAAAAAGCTGCACATGTACAGTTCTCCGATAAAAACAACAACAAAAAAAAATTATAACTCAGTTTTTTCCTACTTGTGGAAGGCTGTCGGTCTACTGTTTACCTCAGCTGTCAATGTTGGGTGAGAAACTTTATTCACTCTGGAAAAGGACTCTAAAACTATGTGTAAGGAGTGCAATGTGAATCAGCTCACTTTTGACCATGACAGCCATACTGAGTTGAATTGTTGCTGGGGATATTCTGAGCTGTTGGTAAGTGCTACTGTTTTAGCTACTGTTAGCCTCTGTTAGCTGTTGTTAGCTTGTGTTACCTGCTGTTTGCCAGCATTAGTGAAACCTTTGAAGTGGGTCTAAAATTGCTGGACTCCACCACTAATTAAATAAAATTTCATATGACGTGAGTATGTAACTGTTTATCAGAGGAAAGGTGAGATTTTTAGGACACTCAAGCCTAATATTAACTGACATAATGTTAGCCTATAGCCAGCTGGTGTTTTTATATAGCAAACTTGTCAGCTGTCTGGAGACAGTAAGATTACATGTCTAATCTACTGAGAATAAGAACGTGCAATAATATCTGTAATTAATTAGCATTTGTGTTAGAGCCCTGACTTCAGTTCAGTAGATGAGATTTTAGGTGAGGAGGAAAAGGATCAAAAGACCCCGCCTCTAATGATAAACCATAGTTATTATGCTTAATATCTTGAGTTTAAAGTTTGAGGCACAACTTACTACATATGTGGCCGGTTTTTAGCCACAAATATAAAATGCCATTAGTAAGAAGCGAGGAGTCATTCCTGGCCACTGAATTCAAATATGGTGGGGCAGCTTCCACAAACCACAAACCCACTGCTATGTATTTTTAATAGATTTATTATAAGTTTATGAGAATGCATCGGTTTGTTGGAAGATGTAATAACACAGTGAAATGTGAAACCTAGCTGACATGTATACCAGTCAACTAGGTTTCATTTGACCAGATTCCATTTGGCATTGTAGTTATGTTACAAAGTTACACGGGACATTTACGTAGGATTTTGGGCATAAATATTTCTTTGAGTGCAGCAAAAGCAGCTGGTTAACAGCAGCTTGGATTTGTGTTTCCATTCAAGCACAGTATTGACTTACTCACAGTACAGTACAATCACTATTTATATATTTACATAAAAAAAGGGGGAAAAAAAGTGCTTCTCGTCAAGTTAACACATATAGTCTGATTCTAAATGCTGAAAAATAGAAGCACATGTGTTCGATTCTTCAGTGGGATGGCTGAAAAAAGCACCTCAAACACTTCCCAAGCTATTATACCCACATTTGAGCAAATTATTGTGCGTTTCTAGACTGATGGCAGTTTTTATACATGCTGCCTTTCAGGTCAAGGGCTGTGCAGAGTAACTTGCCATCAAACTGACCTTTGATTGGTTCATTTCAGAGAGAGCCAGGACAGCTGCTTTCCTTGCTTTTGCTGTCAATTGTGAGTAAATCCTGCCTGCTTTGATTTGATGCTTAAACACACCGACAACACGTGAGTAACTATTGCTTATTTCTGGCTTTCTGTGTGAGCGTTATTTGATCTGTATATTTGAGATGTATCCACGGTTAAAACACAGTTTTCTGTTTAAAAATGGCCACTGTACAGAGAAAAAAAGAGAAGTATTTGTGATCGGTCCAAATACAAATGATAAAAAATGTTGCCAACTCACTGGCCAGAGGAGTACTCGGTCCTGATAAAAGATCATAATGGGTGATAAGAGTCAGCTTTTGTGTCATTAGTTAAATCTTTCTATATAAAATAGCTGTACAGCAATTTTGATCCTGAAGAAAAATATTAAACCCAACCAAAATAAACTGTAACAAATGCACCGTTTGAATCAGTATGCAATATTTCTGGAAGTGCAAAGCTCTCTCAGTGGTCAGCAAGACAAGACAAGTGAAAAGTCTCCTAAAAACGTCAGCCCATACCCCTTTTGCACGACACGCAGTTTGCAAAAGTCACAACAATGTGCTTATCTCAATGTGTGGCTTTAAGATGCCTGTCATTGTGAGGCACAGTCATTATTTTCTGCTACTCAGGGTCTGTGTTAGATCTGTGTCTGTGCACCGCTCTGCACAAGATTATACACCACTCTATCTGACATGCAAGAAAATAGGCTGATCTTGAGCTACACCTCAATAGTGTGAATGCCTCACAGGCATTCACACTATTGAGATCCTGTTTCTCTTTATTCTTTATCCTTTATTATTCTAGTTGCTCCATGTCTTAACTACTCCCTCAGTTTTCAGTCGATTTTCACTGTTCAAACTTTAAACTGTTCTGCTATTTCTGCTATATCTTTTGGTGATGATAGCTTTTATACTTTTTCAGATATTCAGCTTTTTATGCCATTTTTTGGCCCATTTTGCTAACAGGGACCACATTATCAGTGTGATCACTAGTTTTGCTTGCCGGGCTGAGCCACGTTTTAGCTCAGTGAGAGGGGCAGTCGTTCTCTGACCAGGAGGCTCGGGTTCGAATCCCGCTTATGGCAACATTTTTTTCAGTTAACACTTCCACTGTTTAAACTCTTTTCCACACAAATTTCAGCTTTTCACCTCTTTTTGCAAAATTTTCAGTTTTTCACTACTTTTCAGCACAAATTCCAGCTTCTTAAGCTGTTTTTAGCACAAACTTCAGCTTCTTCTTCTTCTGCACAGTGCACATTTTTTTTCTCTCTCATCATATCTATGTTTGAGGCCAGAACTGGTTTGGCGCACTGGGCAGTACAGCTGCCGTGAGTTCTGGTGGCAAGGGTTCGAGTACTACATGTGACAGATGCTGCACATCTTCCCTGCTTACATGTAATCTCCTTTCTTGACACTCTTCAGTGTAGTCTTTCAAAAAAAAGCAGTTTTCAGCAGAATTCAGCTTCTACACAGTGTTTTCAACAGATAGCTCTCCTTCTTCTGCTGTTTTCAGATTCCACTACACGGCATTCACACTGCATTTTCGCAGGAAATGCAACTTTTTCTAGTTTGTTTAAAATTTGCTTTCAAGAGGTCTTTTTTTTGCCTCATATGCTGTATTTCCATTTATGATTGTGGATTTTTCATTAAATTGCTGCACCTGTTTCCAGTAAAATACAGAAGAAGCAACGACGGGCACAAGATTTTTTACACAGTACTATGTCATAAACTACCTATATGGAAATGACATGTGTTTAGCAGGCTTCAATTTCCAAAGCCTGAAAAGGACGTATATGCTTGTTTCCTCTCACACCGAATTCAACTATTGCCCCCCCCCCCCCCCAAATCAACTTTTCCTTCTTCAAATTTAAAATGATTTTTTCAAGCCCTAAAATAGTAGATATAAAAAAAAAAAAATTAAACAAACAATGAAACTAACTTGCTGTCTTGACACCTCTTTTGCCCACAAAACCAACAGTAGCAGTTCCCCAAATGTCTGCAAGTGAGTGTACATTTCTAGTAGGTGCTACAGATTCTTGTCACAGAGATTAGACAACATTAGTATCAAACGCAGGTGGCAAAATTTCACTTTTACTGTCACACGAGAGGGGGAAACAAACAAAAAGCAGACCCTTTTCACAACAACTGGGACAAGACATTGTTGGGGAAGGCAGAGAGACACGCCACAATGTCACACAAGGAGAATACTAGGATCGGACAAACTTTATTCATTTACAAGGAAACGAAAATATTAAAGCAACAACATTTTAATGAGCAAGTGCATGACAAAAAGGGAACAATGTTGTATATAAAAGTCACAGAAGAGCAAAAGCTCATCTCCATGATTCCCTGCACAAAGGCTTAGGGATACAGCTTTCCACAACCTCAGGATTTATTTATTTATTAGATCTTGCATCTACTTGGGTATCAGCTGCTGTAAAGGGAAACTAACCATACTCCTTGTTTCTTAACTTAGCTCCCATTTCCATCAAGTGGTGGGCTAAAGTACTGCAGGGCATCTGTTGTGGGAGCTTTTTTTAAACTAGAAAACTTTGTTAGCTGTGCACACACACATTTCAGAATACTGGAGAACTGTGTGAGTCAGACTGGTGTGTATTGCATCAGATTTTCCCTCTAAACAAACTGACTTCATTTCATATTTTAAGTTTCGTGTTAACAGTTAAGTCAACGTCTGAGTCATGTACACATAAAGATTTCACTATTTCAATATTTACAGCATCCGTGGATGTTGCTACGGTAACGTGTGAGGAGCGGTGTCACGAACAGGACTTCCTTTTTGCTCTCTTAACACATCTTAAGAAAGAGGAAGTGGCAAACACCGTTATACACGCACACCATTTTTAATCCACCAAACACATGCTGTTTATCTGAGTTTCACACACGCGGAAACCATTTTCTTTAACACATCATAGCAGGAAAGGCGCTGGTGTGAAAAATTCAAAGTGAATTATTGGTACAATATCAAAAAAACCGTTGTTGAAGTTATGAGTAAAATCTGGGTTTCCTATTGTGACAAGTCAAATATTGTGAAAAAGATCCAGACAGGTTTGTTCTTACCTTTCTGCTCCTCCTGTGCTTCGGGTTTAACTTCATCTGCTCCTCCTGGCTTTGCCTCCAGTTCTTCTGGCTCTTTCGCAGTAGTTTCTGTACTTTCGAAGGTTTTCAGACCTGAAAAATATTCAGACAGGAAAAATGTTTATTTATTCAGATGGAGGAACCTGGTTCAAAAAACAGAACAATGTTATATTTAAGGCGACACATTGTCTCCAGCTAATAACTGACCATTTTGAGGTGCGGTATCAACAGGCTCCACGGTGCTGAGAGGGATGTTGACTTCATCTTGTCTGGAGGAAAAATCAACCGAGTAGCGCTGAGGAGATCCAGAACACAGGGGAACACATTAGTGCCTTTATTTAAATGTTTTTCTTTACATGCAACACAGATCCCTGGCTTAAACTGAGCAACAAAAGCTGCAGTTATATGACCATGATACCACACATTTTGAAAAAATCTTTGGACCAAACAAGGATATCAGTTCCCCGCACACTCCCAGTCTTTATGAATAAATCGCTGTCTGTACCTACATGTTTAGCAAACAGTATGAAACCCAGTCAAACCATTCTTTGTTGGGTATTGAATGTAGAGCTTCTTTACTTACTCTTCTTCTTTTCTTTGTCACGTAACAGACAAGTAAAAATGCCACAACCACGAGGATGATAATGACTAGAATGATGATACCTGAAGGAGGAAATACAATTCATGTTTAGAGTGAAGCACATCTGCCAACACTGTGGCTATGCACTGTGACCCACAGACCTCCAAGTAAAGACCTACACTCACAGGACACTTCATTAGTTACACTATGCAATCAGTGATGCCTTGATTCTCCGAGGCGTAGATTCAACAGGGTGCTGAGAACATTCCTCAGAAGTTTCTGGTCCATTCTGACATTTATACAAAGCAGGATGGATCCATGCTTTTACAGCATATTGCTGACCCTGCCACCAGAACGCCACAGATCAGGTAGCATTTTTCAAATTCAGTTTTCGAGTTTTGTTGAGTTGTGCAAACTGTAACTTCACTTTCCTGTTCTTATACAACAGGAGTGGCACCTGATGGGGCCTCCTGCTGCCGTTGCCCTTCTGCTTCAAGATTTAATGTGTTGTGCATTCAGAGACGCTCTTCTGCACACCTTGTGTCGAGTACAAACTGATAGTTTGAGTTGCTTTTCCCTGCAGTCAATCTATTATCCTCTCCTTCTCCCAGAGTACTGCCGCTCACTAGATATTTTCTGTTTTTCAGATCATTCTATGTAAACCCTAGAGATGGTCGTGTGGGGAAAATCCCACCAGATCAGCAGTTGTCCCAAATACTCAGTCCTGCCCCAACAATCACGTGACATTTAAAGTCACTTAAATAAAACTTTCTTCCCATTCTGACGCTCTCTTGTTCATGCACATGCCTAAATGCATTGAGTTGCTGTCATGTGATTGGCTGAGCAGATATTTGATCGATGAGCAGAAGAACAGGTGGACTTAATGAAGTGGCATGTGACTGTAGATTTACACACTAGATTTGACAGAAAAGTTCTAGCCTCTGTGAGGCACAGACATGCTGACGTATGTTTAACTCACCAGTTTTGTCAGAGCCAGCTGTCTTTGGACTGGACGTGGAACCTGTGAGATATACAAGACGCTTGTATGAAATAAAAAACCTGCCAATGAGTTGTCATAAAACGTTAGTCTATCCATAATCCAATCGAAAAACACCCACAGCTGACATTAAGGATATTCATAATCATTTGCACTTTTGTTTCAAGCAATTTCAAGCAACTCTTTCCTCTAGCTCAGGGAAACTCATTTAAGATCAAGGGCCACAAAGATGTCCAGTGGACCAAATTCGTATCTTTGCTAGGCCAATTCTGGCCTCTGGAACTTATGTTTGCCTCCATCATTCTTGTTTTATTCCTGCAGAAAATATCTGGATGTTTAGCTGCAAAACCTGCCTCGATGCAAGCACGCCAGGGTTTATCTGAGGTTTTCCACTAAAAACGGTTGCATGACGAGGCTGTGAGCTAATCCTGTCGAAATGAGGAGAACTGCAAAATCGTGCGAACCTTTTCAATTGGATTGTTGCAACAACTGTTTCATCTGTTTGATCTGCAGATGAAGGATTTATTACAATCAACACAGTTATTGGCATGCAGAGAGCTATGAATAATCATGCTGATTTTGGTAATGTAAGAAATCAGTCCCAGCTTACTCTTCGGGAATGTGCCTTTTGTGGTTTGAGATGTCACAGAACCACCCGGTGCAGGTGTGGTTTGAGGCTTTGTGGGCCTTGTAGTTTCAGTGACAGTCTGACTGCTGGGCTTTGCTCCACCTGTAGTAGCAACACTTATTGCGCTGTTTCCTACAACAAAACAATCAAAACATTTTTTTTATGTTAAGAAAAATAAGAAACTGTGAAGTTTGGACCATTTACAAGGGTTAAAATCTCTGAAAGAACTGCTTTACAGTATAGGCTTTATTGTAAAAGGAGTTCAGATAATAGCTCTCACCAGAAGATTTAGTGCTGACGTTCATTTCAGTACTTAAGTTGCTTGTCTTGATGGTAGTTCGATCATAGTTGATGGTCGTGCTCATTGTGCTGGTGTTGGTAATGAAGGTGCTGGTGTTGGTGATGAAGGTGCTGGTGGTGGTGGTGTTGGTGATGGAGGTGATACGATCTGTCTCAAGTGTTGTTTTGTTTGCTATGGCGGTCCCCACAACCAAACCTACACAAAAAATAAATATAATGTTCTAATAGGTCAAAACAATATATCAAACCTGATCACCTTATCATTAAATTCAGTTTCAGCATAGCTTTTTTGGCCTTTCTATGCATTTCCTCTTGTCTTTCCCCAGTTCCTTTTACCCAACACACATTAGACCCACTGTTTCAGAGTGCCTTATCATTTAACACAGTATGAAACTCACAGGTAGTACAATACACACCTATAAAACGTCCACTTTCAGCTCATAATCTTAAAAAAATACGACCTATATATAGCAAGAAAATAACTTTAATACAATGCATTAACAACTTGGGAAATTACTCCCCAGATGTTACAAAAACTTTCATTTCTACACATTTCTACAGCCATATGTGAAATCGTGCACAAAAGCACTACAGCAGGATATAAGACCTAGTTCCCGTTATATAAAACACGCGCAGCCTTATTGAACTGAATCTTCCTGTGTGTTAAGGCAGCGTGCCTGAGAACCTTTTTATGCACACAGTGGTTTAAGTGCAACGTACAACACTCTCACATTTAATCTGCAAAAACAATGTTCTGTCAGATTATGTGATTTTATTAAATTCACATTGTAAAAATTACGATCTGAACCCAGATGGAAGAATTTCTATTGAGGGACACCCCATTCTCATTCACACACACACACACACACACACATTTATATATATATATATATATATATATATATATATATATATATATATATATATGAACAGTCTTACCCAGCATAAAGAAGAAACTTGATGGCATTGTAAGTCTGTTGGATGGCAGCAGCAGCTGGAAAAGCCAAACAGAAATAAATATAAAATATCCGTATTTATATGCCTCCTGTCTAAAGGTTGTGCTTTCATATGCAGCGGTTCTTCCTTAATGCTTCAGAGCATTGCATGCCTGTACAGAAAAAAGAGGATCAACCAAAACTCTGACCACATTACTTGAGATAGCGGCGTTGCTCAAACGCCGTAAACGAGAAGAAACGTTGTTGCTCTGTTGCTTCAGAGGCGACTCTCTTTGCAGACCTGCTGCCACAAAACTCTGTTTGTTCCCCATAAACCTAAAGCTGTGAACAACAAAGCAGAGTGACACCTGTTGCCGACTGTGAGCGAACATCTCACTTCAGATTCACCTCTTTAGACCTGTGAACTTATGTTTCGGTGTATTTTCTCCAAGCAGTTAACACCTGCATGTGTTATTCTGGGTAAACTGTGTGTTTCTAAATATAAGCCTTTTCACCAATTGTTCATTATTGTCACTTCTGGCTTATGCTCACTAGATGTCACTGTGACTAAGGGGATAATGCAGGAAAAAGGTGCATCTTTTCTGATGGAAGCTTAATTATGTAGTAAAAGGGCATACAAAATGCATGAATAAAAAAAAAAAAAGTTAGGTTTTTCCTGCAGTTTGTCAAGGGGGTAAAGGCATGTTTGTGGTAATAGCAGAGTCCAGTGGTCTGACAGTGATGTTTTTGATTATAGTGAGAGTGGAAGATTGGGTTATTTGCTGATTAAGAGAGATGAAAGATTGATTTCGCACTTTAACATTGTCCTATGTTAATGTCTTCGAGGTTTTCGGTCTGTTGGTGACTTAAAACTTAACGTTTGAATCTCCACGAGCTCCAGGAAGCTCGTGACTGTATTTGTTGCCATTCGTCAAACAACCAGATGACAACCCATACCATCACCGAAAGCAATCTTTTCTTTCTGTAATGCCACCATGTTTTTGGTTGCTTCTGAATGTGTGCGCTATTGTGCAAGTGCGTGAGCCTGACTTGCCTTGTGTTGCGAAGGCGTATGTGTGCTCAGCCTTGTGGGTTCATTTATTACTGTTTATTTCCCCCCATGCCAGCGGTAATCAGCAGCAGGATTAGCGTTAACTGCCACCCAGTCACTGGCAGGCTCCACGTGGGCCGCTGCGCCCCCCTCCCCCTCCCGTCGACCGGGTCTCTTCTGGACCCACTAATCCTGCAGAAAAACCCATGTCTGGCTTCCTCTCTGGGCCACCTATCGCCACATCACAGAGCCCAGGCAACAGCATCAGGCCCGGCCTAGTGGATGAGCTAATCGCGGAGAGGAGAGGAGGAGAGGAGAGGGCATGTGTGTGTGAGAGACACGGAGAGGGGAGAGAGCTGGACCACCCACCCAGAGGATTCAGAGGCACAGGATTCACAGCCCATTCTGTTGACCTGCCACACCGCCCCAGCTCTGGGCAAGGCCCTCCCCAATTGTTCCGCCTGCTAACATGAGGACGGGGGTTAGAGGAGGGGGGGTGGATGAGCAGTAAACAGTGGGCTGAGCTTCTCTCCTTCAGCGCACAAAGGGGCTGAATTGTGTCGGACTGGAGCACTTTTTAGAGTGGCCCTGCCATGGGGCCTGAATGAAACATCTGTGGAGGCTGAGCCCGAGGGAGAAAATGCTATTTTGCTGTTCAACCACACTGACAACCTGTTTTCTCTTTCTTGCCCCCCCCCCCCCCCCCTCCCTCCCACACACACACACACACACACACACACACACACACACACACACGCACACACACACCACCACCACCTCCCCTCACTGTTATTTCTCCCTTGGCCTTGTAAAACTATTCATACTGTATACTCGCATTTGCCAAGCAAGTAACAGAGAAGTAACAGTACACGAGAAAGAGAGCGTGAGCGGTGGCCCGAAGGTTTGGTTGGACATGAAGTCAATTCTTTTTTTCTTTTTCTTTTTTTTGCAGTTTTCTTACATGTTTTTGATGCAGCACGTGATGTCGTTTTTTGTATGTAATTATATTTTACTTTTAAAAAAAACCCAACAACATAAAAAAAGGACAGCAGCTTCTGTCTATGAGTTGTAGCATACCTTTGTGTGTGACTGGAGGTTCTCCATCTAATATTACCTTGTAATACACTTGAGGTGACTGTTGTTGTGCAATATAGATATTAAAAAAGACAACTTAAAGAATTCCCTCTCATAAATATGGTGACTACAGTAACGCATGGAGGATATTTGCTCTCCTCAGAGAATGCTGCAAGTACATGCATCCATCAGCATCACCTCTGCAAGGCCTCCTCCCCTGACGGAGATCCCCCCACAGTCCACCCCGCCTCCCCTGACACACACACACTCTGCTTGGGTTCCCCACAGTCCAGCTCCACCATGTGAAGCTCAAAGAGAGAGACCACTGAGACATTTCAGTTTAATTGAAGGGGAAACAAAGATCCCCGCTTATTTCCTGGTCACCCATTTTCTTTAATCAATTTCCTCTCTTTGGTCCTATATCATCTGTAATTACTTTCCCTTTCCCGCCCCTTGTGGGTTCCTCTTGCAGCAAAAGGTCTACACACACACACACACACACACACACACACACACACACACACACACACACACACACACACTTCTTGCTAACCCCCTACCGTAAGCAGGCAATACCTTCAGCATCAATACTCGTTGCCCCCCTTTGGCTGCTCCAGCCTGAACAATGAAGAAGGCCCACTGGCTCCAGAACCCCACTAAGCAACCCCTGACCCTGCCCACCTACTCTACTAAACGACAACACACACACACACACACACACACACACACACACACACACACACACTGAGGTTCATGTGGCATGTACTCTCATACTGAAGTCGCAGACATTGTCTCACACACACACAAGTCACACGAGCCTGAAGTGAATGGAGCGAGGGAGAGGGCGAGGGGGGTGGGGGTAGGTTTGGGAGGGGTTAGGCCCACTTTAAATACCAGCTCAGCTTGTAATCGCTGGAGTTTGAACTTAGAAGACTTCTTATGCTAAGAGGTCAAGAAGCCAGAACACTCATTCGCTCCTTTCTTTCTTCCCTGCTGCCCTCTGTCAGTCATCTCACTCAAAGGGTCTCGCTGAGCCGTTTAACCGGTTACATACAGTTACACCAGCGCTGAAACCCTCAGGAAACCGTCGGCATGGCGATTTCAACAAGAGCACACGAGACGTGAGACAAATTCATCGTGGCAAAAGCTCGGCTACCTCCTGAGCTCGAGCACCACAAAGTGAATCTTCTGCCAAATGGAAATTTTCAGGGAGCACTGAGCTCCGTTTGTGAAGAGTTACCAGAGGAATTCGTTAAATGTAAGACTTCCACGCCAACCGGGAATATGAAGACAATGCCTGTAAATGTATCCATCTAGTGTTGCAACAGCTGCTTACCTCAGGACATTTTGTTTACATCTGGTAGAGGGTGGATAAAAATGCCCTCCAAATTATACACCTTTATTGGACTTCACGTTTCCCAAATATGACCACCCAGAGAACATAGCCCATACCACCCACACACTATTGGGTGGATTTATCACTCAGCTGATGAATGAAAGCAGCTTACAGTATTGGCATTGTTGCCTTGTTTGATGGGGAAGTGAAACATCAGAAACACCTATATAAATAGGCATTAGGCATTTGAAAGGAAAAGGTGTTGTCTGCCAGCAACAATTGCAGTGTAACTGCCAAAAAAGGTTCTAGTGCAATATTGTAATAAAGAAAAAAGAGCTGAGGTGGAAATGTTAGTGTGTGGTACAGGCAGGTCTAATACAGGCTTCCAGTTAGTAAGCAGCATCATAGGATTATACAGATAAGGGGTAAACGGTGCCAGCCAGAGGATATGAATGCCACCACGGCTGATTAATATTTTCACACTGTGTGTGTGTGTTTTAAATAAGTATAAGAGCTTGTGAGGTGCTAACGGAAAAAAAGACTTTAAATGAAATCTTTCCCTCACTCTGCCATTCTCTTTCAAAAGTTAACCCTTTATTAGTGAATGGAGGCAGAAACAAACCATACCTAATGTCAGATACGCGAGTGGGCATGGTTAGTTCAGGTAACTACTGGACCTGACCAATGATGTGTTTAGGTGTCTGTTGTCCTGTCTACCTCCTTTATCCCCACTTGATTGTAGCAGATGGCTGCCCCTCCCTGAGCCATTTTCCGTTGGATGTTTCTTCCTGTTAAACGTACGTTTTTCCTTTCCACTGTTGCCAAGTGCTTACTCATAGGGAGTCCCCTCATTGTTGGGTTTTTCTCTCTATTATTGGAGGTAGCTTACAATATAAAGCACCTTGAGGAGACTGATATTGTGTTTTGGCGCTATATAAATAAACCTGAATTCAACTGAATTCAATTGAAAGATTCTCTTATAAATAGATCTGATATGGTGCTGTGATTTATGAATGTATTAGCTTCTTTTCATTCATTTCATCTGGTTTAAAAGTTTTAATGCCTCTAGTGCATCTGAGAATGTGAAAAGAACTTGTGGTGTAGATTCAGGGACAACTGTAATATACGGCTAATGCCTGCTCACATAGTAATTCCCATTCACTTTTAAAACTACATTCCAGCACTATGTCTAACTTCTGATGGATTTCAATATTTGAAAACACACAGTGAACAGACATTTTATTACTTGCACCTTGCTAGAACCGGATTGGACCAGTTTTGCATTTAAAACGGCCTTAAATCTTGGCGGCACAGCTTCAACAAGGTGCTGGAAGCATTCCTCACAGATTTTGAAGGTTTGACGTGTTGTGCCTTCAGAGACACTCCTCTGCATGCTTTGGTGGTGATGAGTGGTTATTTGAGTTACTGTTGCCTTCCTATCAGCTCGAAGCAGTCTGGCCATTCTCCCCTGACCTCTGACATCAGTAAGGCATTTCCGCCCCAGAGAATTGCCATTCGCTGGATGGTTTCTCTTTTTTGGACCATTGTTTGTAAAACCTTGAGATGGTTTTGTGGGGAAAATCTCAGCAGATCAGCTTTTTCTAGACCAGTCCATCAAGTGCCAACAACCATGTCATGTTCAGCGCCGCTTAAACCAACTTTCTTCCTCATTTTGATGCTCAGTTTGAACTTCAGCAGGTCAGCTTGACCATGTCTGCGTATCTAAATGCAATGAGGTGCTGCCATGTGATTGGATATTGGATTAGATATTTGTGTTAAAGTGCAGTGGAACTGGTGTGCCTAATTCAGTGATTGTAAATGAAAAACCCAGAGCACTAAAATAAATTTTGAGTTATTCATTAGACATCAGGACTTGTAATAATAAACTTATACACACTGAACACGTCATGGGTAGGTGTGATGAGTTCTTCTTCATATAGACTCTTTGATTTGGCATTTTTAATTAATGCAACTGAAGAATTTTTTGTCAACCTTGGCAACAGCTGGTGATATTTGTCTTTTTAACCATGTGGCAGGCATGTGGCCTTTACTGATGACTGTTTATCTTGAGGAAGGACGTGGTTCTTCGAACAGCACCCTTGCAGAGAATAGGAGCAGAGATGTGCTGCTGTTGTGTCAGAAACATATTCAGATATGATCGTCTCCTTCCATTAGCTACACAGTTATCCCTCCTTACTGTGAATCCATTCAAGCTACAGACGTTGCACTACCCTTAACCTCTGACATCTGAAATATGTCAGAATAATTCTCAGCTTACGTGTGGCCTGAAAGGTCAATAAAATGTTAATATTCTCGAAAAATATGTTTTCCTGCAAAGCCTAAGTGTTAATTGCGTAGATCTGTTCCCCACTTGTGCCCCATCATTTACTCCTCTGTCATCTTTCTCTCAGACTTTCCTAGAGAGGCCCCTTCTACTCATGTTGAAAAAGTGGTGTTTATGAATATTAATTGCTTCATGCATCATTTTTTTCTTACTCACCCACTGACTCACGTAAGGATATCTTATGTACTGCATATGTAGATAAATGGTCTTCTGATTTATGCATTTTGACTGCATTTCTTTCATTTTTTTGGTCTTGTTGGTGCATGCGTGCATTTACACACGTGCACAACTGCAGGACGCGTGATCTGTTGATGGGTCTCTGTGAGTTTGTTGAGCCCATGTGAAAAGGAGGTTTAATTCCCTCTTGTTGGTGTGATGATCGAAAGACTGAGGCCGTGTTGTGTGTCTCAGACACTAGGGAGAGAGTTTGAACAAGCGCAAATCACCACTGATACACACGTACAAACAGACGTACAAGCAGACGTACAAACACACGTACAAACACACGTGACGCGCTTCTGATTTTGGCCTTCATGTCCGAGATTAAAGAAAGACGCCAGCTGAAGGACCAGGACCAATTCCTGGAGTGTTTTCCAAGAGTTTAATGTGCAAATGATAATGGTTCATCCAAACCGTGTGTGTGGTCAGGAGGCGACACACACACACATACAATGACGGGCCTGCCCACACACATTCTCTACTCATACAGACACGCAGCACACATTGACTCTGTGATTGGAAGCCTTTGGTCTTCATCAGGTCAATCAGTGGAACCGTGAGACCTGGAGGCTGGATGTCCTTCTGTTTCCAGACTTCAGTGTGGCCTGTTCCAGTAACTCCTGAGCAAATACAGATCATAAGGATGTGTGTGTTCCTGTGTGTTAGTGTTAGCATGTGTGAGAAAGATAAAGAATCGCATTAGTAGTAGTAGTACAAGGAGGAGCTGGGAACATGCTCTGTGTGGGGTACGAAATCAAAATGAGGGGGTATGACCTCATTTTCATTTACCGTAACACACATTATCCATCCAGGTCATTAGTGCAACCATCAGCTCTGAGGCGCTTTTAATGCTTATACTTTTAGGTACAAGATGTGTGGTACAGGGGATCAGTAGCTGGGAATATACTTCGGATAGACTTTGTTCATGGAAGATGTAAAGATATGTTCGCTGTCGCACTCACGCTGAGGCTCCACCTGTGACTGTGTCATGTGCACGCGTGTGTTTGTGTGTATATTATGTGCTTCACACAAACACACACACACTTTAGTGAAGCCCACAACAGAAGGTGAGCAGATGTGCTGCTGGCCACAAGCAAAGGCTGGTCTCGCATTCTGAAGTGATAGCTCGCATATGGCACACGGCAGCAATAGTAAAATCTGACATCATTCACATTCTGATATATACAAAAGGAGAAGGGAGACAGACTGCAAACCTATTTAGCACGAAAGGAATATTCATGAACGTTAAGAAAGCGTGCTCTCTGATAAGGAAAACGTATAATCACGGCGTTCCACTTCGCTGCCGGTTTGTGTGACAGCTGGTGATTGATTTTGTTTGTGTTGAGGTTTTTCTGAAAAATACATGTTTAGCCTGAATTCAGGAGCCCATCAATTGGAAGACCATCGTCTCCTTCCTCAACATGAAGATTAACACATTTGTGTCCCACACACACACACACACACACACACACACACACACACACACACACACACACACAATTCAAAAACTCTCATTCTTGGCATGCCCATGTTTTAATAATGGGCAAATAACGTTTTCATGTTTGCTCATGTTCGCTCATGTTCGCATAAACAAAATAGCTCGAGTACTTCCTTTATGTTTAAGTCACACTGGAGAAAAAACAGGAAAACAGAAACAGAAGAAATTTTCCACATTTGCAAGTAGCTGCGGTGACCAACTGATCGCCCAGAGGAGCGTGCAACATCCTCAAACTCTGAGCTACCGCTCTCGATTGCAAGCCAACTGCTGGTCTCCAAACTATAGAAGTAGAGCCTGTTATCACTCTCAGACAGATCGGGGAAGATCTAATAATAATTGTCTTGTGATTCAGGTTGACAAGATGTTGCAATCAAGCACCAATTAGTGAAACAAGTCTCTTTAGAATAGTGGACTCGACTCAACTTGCTGTGTTCTGGTTATATACCGGTTGATGAGCACCTATGTCAAGTTGTAGTTGAATTGCCCTCCTGCAGAAACAACATCATTGTTTATGATTCTTTTACCAGATCAGTGATGTTCTTGCTAGACTTGCTGGACACATATCACATGTCGCTGTATGAATATTACAAACTGATTGCACGTAATTGTCAACCTAATCCCATTCATTTACAAACTCCTAGCAGACTCACTATATGTTATTGCCATTTTATAGCCATCTTGATGCAAAGTTACTTTTACGACAGCAGCTGATTGCGAGTGGGGACAGGCCTAATAACGAAATCATGAGTTCACCGCACAAGGTCCAAATAATTTTACTCATGCTGGGGTTTCCAGCCACTGTTTTTCCAAATGTGACTGTAGCATTAAAGAGAATCTGAAGCTTCATTTGAATGAAGTCATGCTTTGAGTCAGGTGTTATCAAAATGCCATATCGGTAAAGGTTTTTTATATTAGCCATCTTTGTTGTGTTATTCTGATATGTGCAGAGTACACTGGAAGCAGTTTTTGTAAACAGATATCTGAATGTGAACATGCAGAATCAAAAATTCTTGCACTATATTATTATTATATTACCTGTTCTCTGCACACCTTGGATAGCCAGTGGGTTTCCTATGCTATCACTAAAGTAACCCTTTCTGTTAATGTCTGCACTAAAAATAATTTCAATTTCTAAACCACAAAACACAAAGCAGTGGTGTTAGACATTATAACCAATCAAATAACAAAATCAAATAAGATTAAGTCAAACTTATTCTAACCTGTGTGCCCGCTTTTTCCTTCGTGCAACGTTCCCATTTATCTTTAAAAGGACTACATTTACCTCAAAGTGAATTGTTGAGACGATAATGTTGTTGTTGTAAGAGAGAAACCTGGCTGCTAAAGCAAAAAAAAAAAAAAAAAGCTGAGGTTTGACGTTAATTTGAATAAAAAGAGGGAAGCGAGCGAAAGACAAGGACCACCTGATCTGTCAGCTCGTGGTTGCCAGAGTTGTTGGACAACTATCCACAAGTGGGACGCTGCCAAGAGTGCGGAAAGTAAGCAGAAGCGAGCAAGTGACGGCATCCACCAACGTCCTGCTAGTGATGCGAGAGCTCAACAGCTTAACGTTCTGTTTAAATAAGGGTTGTTTTTTTTGTTTTTTTTAAAGAATTCTGATTAACTAGTAAAAAAACCTTTTCGTGTTGTTGCTAGGGTCAGTTGGAAAGTTGTTTGCAGATTAAAACCATATTTGGTTAACAAAACAGAAATTTTAGATTCATGCAGAAACTATTCATTCACACAGTTTAAACACAGATACATGTTCTTCAGCGCGTTGTTGCATAATAAGCTGAGATCCTTTTACACAAAGCAACAACTCAAAAATATGTTGGGTGGGACTTTTCTTCTTTGTGATAGAAAGTGCATAAAAATATAAAGATTTTTTTAATCTTGCGAGGAGCAAGATTGATGCCATCAAAGTGATGCCATCTTTCCGAGTAGATACCTAACACCATGGAGCGTGAGTCTCCCCCCACTCCCCTTATATTCCACCAACAAACAGCTCTGAGTGAATTCAGGCCAAATGGTCTCAAAGATGATGAATGCAGGAAAAATACCCCTGGCTTCAGCTAAACTTGGGATTGCCCTGTTTCCTAAGAAAACCACAAATGTGGCAGATTAAAGCTATACCACACCGAGCCTGCCAATACCAACTAGCTTCATCTGCCATTTAAAGCCTTCTAATCCATCATTAGCAGGAAGCCAGGCCTAACCTTGCCACAAGCTTTTCTGTGCGCTGGAGTGCAACCACGAAATCTGCTCTGACTCGCTGCTGCCAGGTTCAGTAAACTGTAATCTCCCGCATACGAGCGAACTGGAAATCGTCTCGCTTCCTTACAAAAGCGCGGCCCTGTCACCGCCTTGTGAAACTTGTTTATCTGATTTTGAGTTCTTTCAGTAAAAATGATTTTTTATTGAAAGTCTCCCCGCTTGTTTATCGCCCTCGAAACTTCCTTTTGATCCGTTCCCAAAACAAGAGCCTGCAACGAGGGCGCGGTGTCAGCCTTACAGTAAATGACCGACCCAGTTTCCCTCATTCCATGACACACGGCGCAGCCAGTAATGACCTCGGGGAGGGTCGGGTTGGAAATGGGGGTGAAGTGGAAGCAGAGTAGAGTGTCCAGCAATGCATCACCGATGTTCTGTGTGCTTTCATCTCCTGCTGATAAGTGCCATACCTAATCAGGTTAAAGCAGCACATGCCGCAGAAAGAAAGGAAATTCCGGCCAAAACGGTAACGTATTTGTTCCGCTCTCATGCGTCGCATTCCTCTGGCTAATTAAGAGTATATATCTGACCCTGGAGAGAAAACGTCCACATTAGTCCGACCAGTCAGTCGGTGTGGTCCATCTGCACTCTCTCTTTCGCTCTCCTTGCCCCCCCACTCTTCCCTCTCCCTCTAATTTGGCACACAGATGACAAAAAACGTAGGGGAGTTCTCAGTAGGTTTCTTTCTTTCTTCTGCGGCTCCCCTCCCTTTTTGTTCTCCAGTATTAGGCCCCATCATTACTGACAGGCTATCAGTTGTTCTCATACCAGATTATCTACTGCCAATGACCTCCGGGTCATGGCTCCGTGCTCTCTGCCACTTTCTCTCTTTGCGTTGGCTTTGTCTGGCCACAGATACACTTCAGCGAGTTTTAAGGCTTTGCTGACTCCAAATCAGAGATGCTGCTGATCATCACACCTCTCTGAGCTTCGCTGTTTGAATTGAATACAGTAATTTCAGTTAAACTGCAATGAGTTTATTAAATACAGAGAATATTAGACAGTCTCTTCTGGAAGGGGGAATTCCTGTTGTTGCACAAGGTTGCTCACATGGAAAGTGACAGCTGAGAGTGAAATAAAAACAATGTAGACTAAATGCAGACACAGTTTCAGGTTGTCTTGATGTTACATTCACAGATGGAGGAGATTTTAGGAGATCTTTAAAAACAACATCAAAAATGACATTAGTCAGCTGGGTTAATTTTAGCTTAATTTTGGCCCTTATCCTGCACCGTAGATGAGAGAGACTGATGACACTATGATGACTGTGACTTAGCAGCAAAAAATGTGGATTCAATGCAGATGGAAGAAGATCGCCTTCAGCTTTGTAAGGCTGTGGCTACACTGAGCATGAAACATACGCAGAGCGTTCATGGAGCAGACGTCTCGGCACTGCGCATAAACTATAATCAGTGATGCTGGCTGCTCAAATTGTGAGCGCAGCAGGTAACTGGATGAGTAGGTTTCCATATTTTTCCCCCGTATCTCTTAAAATTACAGGGATGCAGGAAATGACTGAAGCATCTGCATTTATTTTGCCGCTCCCAGTCCAGCAGCTAGACTACTTACATAGGCCACTAGTCTGAAAATGTTTACTTACCTGGATTGCATCAAACCTGTAAATAACCTCAGATTTCAGAGCACGTTGCTGCAAGTGTGACACAACACTTATGTGTACTGCACATGCGCAGTGAAGATTGAGGTAAAATGTATATTGGGTTTTTTTATGTTTGTCTTTTGTGACCCACAGTTTGGCTTTTTCCAGCGTTCTTACCCAAGTAAGAAATTAAACTGTCTTTGGGGGAAAAAAGTAAGTACACCCTGCTTCCGTAGGAATTAAGAGGGTAAGTTTTAGCAGGTTGCTGGTCTGAAGCATCCAGGTGTGCATTAACACAACGCTGCGATCTTGCCAAGATCTTTCCAAATTCACCCCAAGGTCACACTGTGCAACATTTAGAGAAACTCTACTGGTCTCACCAAGTTCATGACAACATAGGTTTGCAAAGCTGCATCTGAACAAACCAAAAGACCTCTGGGACAATGTGCTTTGGACAGATGATACCAAAGTTGGGATGTTTGGCCACATTTGGTGAAAACCAAATGCAAGTACCTCATACCATTTATCAAGAAGTGATGGTGGAGTGTTGATTTGGGTTTGCTTTGCAGTCACAAGGACCTCTGTATCCTAAAATAATCGAATGAAATGTGAGGCCACATGTCCAACAGCTAAAGTTTGGCAAAGTGATCAAAAGCACAGCAGAAAATCTAGAGCAGAATCACTGAAAAAAAAAAAGAATCAAGGTGTTGTAATGAGTCCAGACTGTGCAAAAACAAATGATCACAAACCTCAATGAAATGAAGGAATGTTGTGAAACCAACCATTTCCTTCCACTTCAGCGTTGTGGGGGGGCTCCAGCTTATCCCAGCTGTTGTATGGTATCGATACAGAAGAGTGGGCACAAATTCTTCTGCAATGATATGAGAGACTGATAAAGTCATACATGACGATGATTACTTCAAGTTATTGTTGTTAAAAGTGGCTCTACAAGCTGTTGAATCATAGGGTGTACTTAGTTTTTCTCTGCATTCTGGCTTAATGCAGGTTGCATTTACCAAAGACCTGGTAAAGGACGTATAAAACATTAGAACTGACAGAGGGGGGTGCTTTCTTTTTACCATGACTGTGCATTGGCTGCTTGGTTCAAACCCTCATAAACACTGCAGCTTGGTATTCAGCCTGTGAAGCATTATATGGTTGTGTGTTTGATGGTTTGATGTCTGAAACATAAGGCGTAACAATGAGAGGCAGGTAAACGTTCTCACTGAGGTTTGTTTGTTTTGGGATTTTTTTTAAATGGTCTTTTGCATGTTTTGTGTGCAATAAAATATAGAAAACAAGCAAGCATGACATACTATGAATGCCTAAAGTCCGTCTGTATCTGAAAACACGAGCTTTTTTTCCTCTCATAGCTCTTGTGCTGTGTTGATTTCATCAATCTGCAGGCAAAACATGTTGCAACACACATTCAGTCCTGGCTTCCATTTTCAAAGAAAAATTCACTCATCCAAAAAGAGATTTTCATGTCATTGTCAGCTTCGTGTCATAATCAATTTCTGCAAAAGTTTCCACGCCACACTTCGACAGCTAAATCAAAACAGGCCAAATTACTTGGTAATTTGGCTGCTTCCATCCACAGTCCATGTATTTATAACTGCGCAAACAGACTCACTTTATGTCCCATCAGCTGACGTACGCAGCATGCCACACACATAGCAGCAGGAAGCAGCCCAGTGTACTACACTTGAAGTTGTTTACATTACATTGCAGAGAGAGGAAGGTGCATGAAAGGCACATCATGATCCTGACCCATGATCCTGTGCGCAAGTGGATGTCAAGCCACAGTCCACATGTTCCAAACTGGACCGTGGTCAAGGGAAACATTAACAGAGGTTTGGCAGGAAACTTCAAGATTGTGACTGTCTACAGCAGGCAGACAGGCACAGCAGTGTGTGTGTGTGTGTGTGTGTGTGTGTGTGTGTGTGTGTGTGTGTGTGTGTGTGTGTGTGTGCGTAGCACCACCACAAAACCTGTCATAATGTCACCACCTCCTTTCTGTAGCACAGCATTTGCAGGTCATATAGCATGAAATGAAGCTCTTTAACAGCAGATGGGACTAAAGTGTGTGGGAGGGACAAAGGTTTGTAAGGTCACTGCAGATCAGCACATGCACAGAGGCTGTGATGATCCTCGGTTGCAGATATGGCGTAAAACACCAAAAAAAGCTGCATCGATGTAAGTGTGTCCAGCGAGACATTAGTCAACAAGGAGAGGAGGCCAGAGCTGTGATGATATTGCATTATGAACGCTAGAGTGTAGTCATCCACAAACAGTGCTCACGCGCTTCAGACGATAAAGCATCTGAAGACCACATTCATCTGTAACAGCTACCATTTACACCAGGGTGGCTTGCAAAGTCTTTTTTTTTTCTTTTTTCTAACTCATATTTACTCTGCAGAAGGTAATTAGTGAGTTGATCACAAACCATATTTATTCCCCTGTGGTCAACCACAGCACTCTTTCCACTTTGAAGTGTTTGCTGAGCTAAAACAATATTTAAATGCTTCCAGATATTAAGACAGGACCTATTCTCAGCTTACTTGTTCTTTTTAATGGCTGGAAATTATGGCCGACTGAAATAAAGTAATTCGTATGAACACGTGTGCTATAAATGCACTACAGGATAGATAGATAGATACCATCTTTGTGGCATTCCAACCCATTTATATTTCTATACTTTTCCTGGTTACCACCAATATGCAGGCTCCTAATAAACAATTGGATAGTATGCACATTTTTAAAAAAAGAGTTTAAGGTTTTACACATCGGGATATAATGGAGTAATAAAGAATCGTTTAGTTCTTACCAGGTTCTTAAACACATGTTACACTCTGTTATTGTTTAGCAACAATGATTCAATAGCCTGTACAACCACTTTTAGCAACAGTAACTTGGAGTAATTGTTTCCTGTGTGACTTTATCAGTCTCTCACATTGTTGTGGAGGAATTTTGTTCCATTTTACTTCAAAGCAGTGCTTCAGTTTATTGAGGTTTGGAGGGATGCATTTATACGCAAATACCCCCCCAGCAGGTCAGTGACCAATGACCTGCTGCATGACCCAGTTTCAGACAGATGACCTCACATTTGACTCTGGTGTACAGTGGAGTTTACGGTCAGCTCACTTACTGCAAGGTGCCCAGACCCTGTGAGTGCAAAAACAAATCCAAATCATCACCCCTTCATCACCCCACCGTGCTTCACAGTTGGTGTGAGCTGTTTGTGCTAGCGCAGTGTTTGGTTTTCTCCAATTGAGGAGCTTTGCCAAGGCCAAACATTGCGACTTGGTCTTGTTGGAAGTCTTGTGGTTTGTTCAACTTTGCAAACCTAAGCTGTGCTGCCATGTCCTTTTAAGAAAAACAGAGGCTTTCTACTAGAAACCCTTCCTAGTGAGGCATACTTGTTTAATAATGCAATGTTTTGTATTTTACTGTCATGAATTTTAACATGCTAAATAAGCCCTGTAGAGTGGATTTCTTGGCAAATTTCTCATTTAATATTTAATTATTGTTGCTGTTGTTTAACTGGTTTTGGTCTGCACCAAGTGCTCGGGTCTTGGTCTTTAGAGGCTCAGTGCTCATCAGCTGTTTGCTTCTCTCCCCATTCTGTTGCATGGTTCTGAGAGGGTACTGTACAGTTATCTTTGAAGGGTTTTTCCACAAAACGGAGCTGCAAAAGCAACATAATAAAATATAATAACGAGGAGCTGAAATTCACTGTACTGTCAAATTCAGCTGAAAAATCCCAGCATCCAACGCATAACTTCTTCCACATTATTATATTGTCTTCATATTGTCCTTTGATTAACCTTTAATATAGTTTTACCTACTTTAAATAACAGATGATAAAAGATGAGTGGAGACTTTAATGGAAAATGAATGGATTAGTTTGGCATGAAATAAAATGTGTGCTTCCTTATGGGCTCTTCCCTTCTATGATTGTCTGGACTGTTTGGCTTTTTTTGTGTTTATTATTTGTAAGTTTTATGTATAAGTGGTTTTTTTACCCACTGTTTCACTTACTGTAAGCATAAAACCTGAAACACGCTGCTGTCAGATGAGCAGAAATATACTTATTTCTGGTGCAAATTAAAGTTTACATTTCACCCAAGTGCTGGTTTGCCCACGAGAACGTGCACACACACACACACACACACACACACACACACACACTGGTCAGAGGTCTGTGGTTAGAGGCTTGTTGTAGTCAAACAGCATGATGAAGTGTGTGGAGGCTGAAGAGAAAGAAAAGCACTTCCTGGGCAGCGACGTGTGACGGGAGATATCAGAGAATCGGTGCAGGGTCAACCACTTCTGACAACCACCACACCTCTTGACATCCACCCAAGACCCTGGGAGTTGTGATGAGCGCATATGGGTCAGTGGAGACTTGAGATACATGGACTCATCACTCAAAGAGTGTATGACCGGCATTTATCTTTTGTGTGTGCGAGCCCTTTTATCTCTCTCTTTGCTTGTGTGCATGCTATCTGATTTCTCCAGAAGCAGCACGGGCTACCCAGGTGGTCCCGAGTCATGAGGAGAAGAGTCAGTGCATTCAGACAGTAAGCAGGTAACCTAAACCTTCACACCCCCTGCCTGCAGCTGCTTGGTCTCCTCCCTCAGGAACCCGGGCTTCTTTTACACGCTCGGCCCTTTGTTCCTCTCCCTGCAAAACATTAACACTACAATGACCTCTACAGAGAAACTCGAGTCCATAAAAACCTAATGGAGTAGGATGAAGGAGACAGGAGGAAATGGCTGCTGAACAGAAAAAAGATGCAAAACTTAATCTATATTCGACAAAATGAACCTTCATCATCTGTATCCCTCTATCAGTGGTGAGGCGAGGGGGTAGAGAGGAGGGGACAGTCATGGTGTGGTAATAATGGTCTGTCATTTTTCATCAACATTCCTGACAATGCATGACCCAGACTGGAGCCAGAACACACACTTGGGGAGGTGACACAGTGCACAGAAATACAGCACTTGGGTCAGAGGGTCGAAGTGAGCCTGCATTTGTATGTGGTGATGTGTGTGTGGGTGGGTGTTTTGGGTGGAGGGTATTGCCCTCAATATCATATCTGGGAGGTTTCAAAAAAAGAGCAGACTGAGGATGGAGATCTTTTACGCCATCAGGGTGTATTTCTTGAGAGAAAGTCAAGCACACGAGCCCTCGAGCTGAGGTCCTCCTGGAGATGATGGCCACGCCACACAAACCCCCACGCCCGAACCTTACTCTTAGCCCCCTTCTCAAATTAGATCCCAGGTCTAATCAGAGACAGCTTGGCGTTGTGGGTGGAAACTAGCCACAAACCTCATCTTCGAATGACTGTTGGTTACTGTTAGAGGCCCCCCTGTTCTGTTGACAGGGCAGGATGTAGCACTATACGAGGCGCTCTCAATTCTCTTGACCACACAATGGAAAATGAGAGAGAGACCACACAACAATGAGTGATTTTCAACACAGCGGCTATCCAAAACCCAGATTCAAAGTGAAAAACATACCAGAATAACGCCAACCAAATTCAGTGCTGCTCAGTGTAATAGCTTTCTTTCTCTTGAATGGCAGGTGAGGACATTAAACAACAAAGAGAAGAAAAAAAGAAAACGTAGCCTAGCTTTTTCCAAGAATAAAAAAAAGTTTAAAATGGCCTTGCACTTTTGAATGCGCAATGTTTTCTAGCTCAAGCTGAGGGAATCATGAGGAGTATGTAACTGGTGACAATACAAAAAAAAAAAAATAGCAATATTAAGCACACATGACATTAAATGTATTTGCTTGTATAGTTTTAAGAAGGTGAAGAGTGGCTGATCTCTCCCTTAGTGATAAGATACAGAGTTCATCATCTGGGGGTGACTCAGACCAGAGCTGGTACTCATCTACACCTAAAGCAGGGGTCGGCAACCTGCGGCTCCGGAGCGGCTCTTATAGTGCGGCTCCACGTGGTTTGGGAAAATAAATTAGAAGTATTTAGCTGAAGTGTAATTTATTTATGTTAGTTCTTTTTTAACTTGTATGTCTAAATTGGAAGATTATTGTCATATTGAAATACAAAAATACAATTATATTCTGTTATTTTTTCATCGCTCAAAATAAGCGTCACACTCGCGGAAGCCGATATACCCGCCGAAACGGCGTGCATTTATCGAGACTTTCGACCCCAGGTAGGCCAATTATGGACCTTCGGATCCACATTATGTCAGCAGCTATTCTCCACTGTGAACTATGTTAAAAACAAACACCGCTCACGCCTCACAGCTGACAGCTTACAATCCTGCGTAAAGATGAAAGAGACTTTGTACAGCCCCGATTTGCAGATGATGTGCGCAGAGGTTCAGGAGCAGAAGTTCCATTGTAAACATACCACGGCAGACCCAACGATGTTTGCATGAACATGCTTTTCAGCATCTCTTTATTGACCACTTTTCACACACAGTTGCTGTACGCATACAGCCGACACATACCAACACAACAGCATAGAGAGCATAGACGTAAAGGCGGCGAGGCCTGATTGCGGGTGCCGCTCAGGTGCGTCTGCCTCCCCTGCAGCGGTGCTGCAGACCACACCCCGCCACACACATTAAACAGGTAAAATACATATTTAGGCAGAATTTTGCAAATATCTATTTTTCATCTTTTAGCAGCATAGTGCTTTTTTTCCAATTATTTTTTAAAAGTCAGGTCAAGGCTCCAAAAGCCCAAAGGCGATATAAAGGTGGCTGCTCACAACAGTTGTTGTTTGCTGGATCATTTTAGTTCAGCTGGGTGTCTTTCCTTATGTTATATTTCTTTAAGAGTTCAAAATGTGTTAATTACATAAATAAAATGTAATTTTCTCATTAGCACTTCAAGGATTTCATAAGCAACACACCTTAGTTGTTCACACAAAGCATAAAGGTAAAAAACAATATATACAGTGTTATCTTCATTTTAGATGTCAAAAAGTATTTGCGGCTCCCAGTGTTTTCGTTTGCGTGGAAACCGGGTCCAATTGGCTCTTTGGATGTGAAAGGTTGCAGACCCCTGATCTAAAGGATACCGTTTTGGTGCATCTGACAAGGACGTGTCCGAGATGACTCCAGGCATGTCCTTCAGGAGCAAGGCCCCGGGGCAAATCAAGGACACAGTGGAGAGATATTATCTCTCTCGGCTGACTTGGGAACACCTCTGGTGGTGGTCAGTTAAGCCTCTTTTCCACTAGTACCTACTTGGCTCAGCTCGACTCGACTTGATTCAATTTGGAAGGTTTTCCATTTGGTGGTAGTACTTGGTACCAGGTACTATTTTAGTACCTGCTCGGTTGGAGAACCAAGCCAATTGAGTCGACCCAAAAATGTGGTGTCAACACACTGCATGCCACCGATTAGGCAGTTAATTACATCACTTGATGAGTCACGCGAGCAACTTCTTCACAACAACCAAGACCACATTTTTTATAACCTGGCAATGAGGGAAATGGCTGCACAAAACACACCACACAAAAAAACCCTGTCTCACAAAAAGCTGTGGACCGAGCACCAGGTATACCATCGTCTCCATGTCCTCCATTGTTTTGGTGTGTTTGTGTTGCATACAAAGGACATCCAAGACTTTTGGACGCGTAGCTATAACAACCACCACACAAATCAAGGTTGGTACTCAATTGTAATGGAAAAACAACATAAAACTGAGGAGAGTGGACTCAAGTTGAGTCGAGTTCAGCCAGGTAGGTAGGTTGTCTGCTTTTCTGCTTAGACTGCTGCCCCTGTAACCTGGACCTGGACAAAGGGCAGATGGGTGGGGAAATGGATGAACATTAAATGTGCTCCATGTCATTGTGCTATTGTAGGCCACAACACAACTCACTGAAATATAATGTTTTTCAACCACCCAAACACAATCTTCATTCAGTGCAGACTGTCTCCATCAGATTAGGTTCCCTTTGATCTTCCTCAAAATAAAATTCAGTTTGTAAGGTCTTCATTGAGATAGAGTAGAAGACATCCATTGTGCTTGTGTAGACCTGTGTAGATGCACAACTGCACGTCATCTGAACTAAATTTGTAAAAATAGCACCAGCATTTTCAGAGGTCCAGATGTGCCCAAGGAGTCCACTTCCAAGAGGAGGTTGGCCAAACTTAAATCAAAGTAGAGACTCTGATTTTTATGGGTGGAGTTGCAGAGCTTTTTCACTGCACCTCATATATGTCCTTTCCCTTCTATTTTGGGTCCATTCACAGGTCAACAGGCAGACCAACATGTGTGGAAGAACTGAACTCTGAACCTCCTAACAATGAGGCAAGCTTCTTACCTTATCTCGCAGGGTGAGCTCATCCATCCATCCGTCCACCCAATCCCCTGGAGAACAGTCGTGTTGACCAATTTTTAATTACAATCTTATTCTTCTCATCAAAATCTATAGTAGCAAATATGTGACCTCGGAAGACTTTGCAGATGTTGACGTTTGCACTAAATTAGACAGCAATCAGCCAACAATGAGGCCTCCTAAGCCGCTGGGATGAAACACAGAAAAAGAAAGCAGTGGTGGATTTCTGGCAGCCTCCCCTTTGGCAAGCCTTCATGATTATCACTTTGTGTGGAAGCATTCATTTTGCTCTCAATTGCAAGACAAGAAAAAAGTCAGTTCCCCTTATTACACTGGTAATGATAGATTGCTCTGGCAGAAAGCACATGTCTGGCCAGCCGACCTGTTGCTTTACTACCTACACCACTGATGCCAGAGCAAATGGGTCCTTATTTAAGTCTTGTCAAGGGTAAAATTGGGGCCTTAGCTAGTCATTACAACAGTGGCACATAGTCTAATTTGGGTCATGCTGCGGTGGCTTAAAAGCAGTGTGAGCACAGTTTTTACTGCTCCCCATGTGTCATAGTGAAAATGAAACAAATGTGCTTATTTTACATCAGTGACAAATGGAAATCTGTAATAGCAAGCACTCCATCCCTAAGGATGTTTTTCTACTCCCGACCAATAAACATTAAGAAACGAAGCACTCCCACCAGTCAGACTGTTCGCGGTGGATGTGGATATTTTCACAAGAATAAATGAATGAACAATAGCTTAATGTAGACATGACAAACATTCAGCGGAGTTTCCTCACCCCCCCCAAAGTCACATCTGCTAGAGATTAAATTGTGGTGTTAAAATCACCTCAACCACATGATGTAGTATCAACTAAGCAAATGTTACCATCTCAATTCTTTTTCCATTAATAAAGACTTCATCTATAGCCGGCCTCTTTCTCCGGAGTTAAATTATTAATGTTGAGTGCTCATTACAGCTGTTCAAACACTAAATAGCCAAATGACCCGCGCTCTAAGAAAACACAGTGATCTCTTCTGGCAGCGTGTACAGAATAATGTGAAGTAGACCATAATAACGTTTATCATATGTCATAGGACGTGGAGGGCCTGCCAAGAGAGGCCTTCAAACTCAAACACTGCGCATGAATGTTTGTGTGTATGACACAAACCAAAACAGGCAGCTGTTAACACCAGGCCGATGAAGAGGAGCGGGCCCAGTGACTGAGGCCCTCCTCAATGTGCTTGTTTCATCTGTTGAGGAGGTCCAGAGATCAGAGGGGCAGAGAGGGGGGGGGGGAGTCTCTTATGGAGCCGATGTCAAGGGCCAAAAATAGCGGAATAGCTCTTTTCTCTGTTTCTCTCCCTCTGTGACTCATCTGGAGTGTGGTAATTAGCAAGAGACGGTTCGCCACCATCGTGGCTGGAATCACACAGACCATGGCGGTGACAAGGCCCAAAACAAACGCTCCTTAAAGAGGGGCAGGGTTGCAGGGCAGCCGAGGTGGGGGTTTAGAGGGGAGAGAAGGAGCGAGGAACGAGAGGATGTGTCACACTTGGAACCAACTGGTATTACCAAATCCTTCCACGGAGCAGGAGGAAGCAAGAAGGAGGGAGGAGGAAACCAGGATGACAAGAGGTGAGCCAGAGAGAAGAAAAAAAAGACGAGACGAACAAGAGCTGTCTCATTGCCGGATGGCCATCTGCACCGCATTTTCCCCCTGGATTTTCCAATTATAACTGAAGTGAATTAAAAGTTCAACTCCCTCCTCTTCTCTCTATCTTCCATAAATGTTCTCTCCACAGCATGTAGTAATGGAGGTCTATTCAGCAGCTAACCCAGGAGCTATACCACAAAAAATCCACACTCAACTATAATTGGCTCACTAGACCCCTGGGCATTAAATTACACCCCTCGCACATCAATTGATTCACCTCCATTTTCTCTGCAAACAAAATGGTTCGTTCACATATCAGCACAGACCCCGCTGAGCAAATAAATGTCTTCATCATTGCTGTGCTGTATGTTTTGGGTCAATGTTTTCTTTGCATTTTGAGTCATATTGATTTATGTCTGGGCCTCATAGGCTGAATGTGTGTGCGATAGAAAAACAGAGAGATAGGGAAGACAAGCATACAAAGCAAGCATTTGTCTATGTGCACAAATGTGCACAAAGGCAAAAGATGCAATAAGCCTCTTACCTTATGTAGGGCGCCATATAAAAACCACACAATATGTTTTGTGGGAGGGATTATTGGGATCAAAGACAGAGGCAGATATGAGTTTCTGTTCCTGGCTAGTCGAGGAGGGGGGGTTGTCATACCAGACATGGTGAGCACATACATTTCCTTGGGCCCTGGGCGTGTGCTTAGGTTCTCCTGGGTGGACTCATTACTCACTGTGAGCACTGGGGTTGACGGAGAAGCCTGTGTCACACCCACTACGCACTGACCGTTGTGTAATCCCTCCTGGGGTTTTGGAATGGGCTTGTAATGATGACTAGTTTGATATGGTTTCACTCTCTGTTTCACGCAGAGACAACTGGGAGACAGTCCTGCAGACACAGACAAGAACCTGCTGTGGTGTAAGCGATACTACCCTGCGAGAGCTTCTGTCCATAGCAGGGAGCACTTAGTAGAGGTTTGAATGTATAAACAAAAAAGTCAAGCGGTTTAAAATGAAGCTTTAACGTTGGTGCACCACCAACATGGAAAGCTTAAAACAAAGAAAAAACCACTGTAGCTGTGTGTCAGCACCTGCCTTTATTGAGCCACCTGTGTAAGTATAAACCACTCCATGAAACACAGCAGGTGGCAGAATGCGCTATGAGCTTATAGTACAATTACAAATATAAATTCAAGCACTCTCTATTTTTTTTTTATTAACCAACCAAATGAGCCTGCTAAGGCTCCAGTCAGATAGGTGCGGAGACCAGTTGGTGACGCCCTGGCAACTGTGCTCTGCTTGCTAGGGAAAAATGTGCATTTCCCAACCAGCTGGCAAGTGCTTGCAGGCATTCACTGTGAAACTTATTACCAAAGGCTGAGTCACACAGGCCTAGAGACCACTCAGTCACCCCTGGCAGTCACAGATTAGCTGGGAAAAATATGCATTCCCCAACCAGTTGGCAAGTGGTTGCTTGATGTCGGTATGTGAAACTGCTAAAGAGGTATACAGCAGTCTCCAGCAAACACTCCTCAACTGGTTGGGGGTTACATATTTTTTTAAGCAATCAGAGGTTGCCAGAAGATCATCAGAAGGTTGCTGAGTTGCTGAGGGCTAACTGAACAAGTTTCTGTGAATTTTTTTACGGTACGCTGTCTGAACCCCCTTAAATTTTTAGACTTCAGGCTGCTGTTATTTGATGCTCTATAAATTCAGTGAATTGAACTGAATTGAACTGAAAAACTGCACTAATAGGTGTTTTCAGAAACACAGGTATTTTCACCAGATGTTTTGTGTCATTCACCTTTTTAGCCTCTTTTAGCTAATTGTTTTTGATTGTATTGCTCACCTTTCCAAAAAGCGAGCAAGCTACCTTTGCGTTCCTTACTACGAGACAGGAAAAATTAGTGTCTAGGTAGAAAAACTAAAAGGGAATTGAATACTGGAACTACATTTGACAAGAGGTTTGACACAAATGCTTTTGGCTTGTTTTTGCCTCACATGTCAAAAAGCAGTTGATCTCACTTTTCCACAGTATCTTCATGCTGATCTGTGCCAGATCAGAAACATCTTTTTCACAGCAAAAACCTTGATTTTTGGCTTTGAATTTTGACTGATTTCAGTCAAGTTTGATCCTTGCAATTGCTTTTGTGATGGAGCTCCTCCTATTGGTGATTGAAAACATCAGAGTCAGCTTAGCTGTGGTGCATGGTTTGTTCCCCTTGGTGAAATCCAGTTGAAACACTGTGAAGATAAAAAAAAAAAGATCACAAAGTGTTTTTGCGGATAATAATATGATGGAGAAGCAAAAGTGTTAATGAACATAAAAATGGTTGAGGGCACTGAGGACTTCAGGTGTTCATTACCAGGAACCTGAAACTCAAGGAGTCGAATAGTATTAAGACATCACTGTAGCTTATTCAACTCCCATTATTATTTTTCCAGCTTCACGCATTTATAATATTTGAAGTTTATAAGCAATAAAAATCGACCCACCCATAAAGAGGAGTGGTATAGTTCTTTGACCTGTTCACACTCTGGCAACGTTGGGCTCGCCCCCGTGATTTTGTCTCTTTATCAAGAATGTTCACAAATCCCTGTGAATGACATCATCTTGTTCTGGGGAGTTGTAGCCAAACAGACACAGAGAGAAGCAGCACCAAGCGTAGCATCCAGATCCAAGCCCTCAGCAGTCAGTGTCTTGAGCCAGCAGACCTGGACACCAGCAAAGAGAAATATGCCAAATACCTCCCCCCAACCACCATCCTACCCCAACGTTGCCCCCCACCCCCCACCCCCATCTATTATTTCTGCCCCTCTCTCTGTTCCTGAAAGCTTGGTTACATCATCCTCAGTGTCCACATTTCAATAATGCCTGTGAAATCTCCCACTGGCTACAGGACATGGGGGGGAGCTGGGATGGAGAAAGCTTGCAGAATGCGTGATAAAAGAACGACAACACGCATACATAACCCATCATTTGTTGTAAGACAACAGTTCGAAACATACCAGTTGAATGTAGATTTCTGTCTGTCTTCTCCTTTCCTCGTAATCCCTGAAAGCAGAAGTGTAATGGTAAGCATTTGTATTGACTCAGGCCGGTCAGCCAAGTCCCCCTCCCCTAACACAGCTCCATGCAGGCCCAGCCATAGCAGACATTTTTGTGGTGAAATCATTAAACCCACGTGCAGCTCTCTCTCTGTGGTCACTGGGGGTCGTGCTCCTCTGCCTTTAGCTGAATAAATCATAAAGTTTGCCGGGGGACCACACAAGAAGCCAGCCCAGTGCAGCCAGAGCATCCAGCCTATGCAGCCAGTGCAAAACACATGCACACGCACAGCCCCAGACCTTGTTATTTTTCTGAAAAACACCAGCAGTGAAACAGAGACAGAACGAAGCGAGACAGAAAGTGGCGAGGAGCGAATATAGCAGAGGCACAAAAAACAAGTGATAGAGCACTACACCAAAAATAATGTCAACGAATGTACAAGTTAACAGAAAAAATAATAGGGGAAAAGTCTTGTAAAACAGAAAAGCATAAGGTAAAATACAGCAAGGTGGAAAAACAGACTGCCAAAGATGTCAACAACATTTGCTAGCAACATCAGTCAGGATACAAATGAAAAACTTTTTTCAGCATTGGGCTCAGGAGCATCATAAAGGAGAGAAATCCTCTCTCCCTGTCTGTCTGGGATGGATGAGCTTGCCAGACTGATCCTTCAGACAAGATGTGACCGCTAAAGGAGGAAACGCTGTCCTGTCTGAGGATCACATACCGTCTGGGTGCATTTTTGTGGGATGCACCAATTTATACCATAAATTACTAGAACAAATCGCAAGTAAAACAGAGAGGAAGAGGAGCTTCTGTTTGCAGACACTTCACTATTACATTTCCATTGCAATTTTACATTAGAAAACATAGCTGGATGTCTTTATTCGGGTTACAAAAGAAGAAATATTATTTATTTAAAGCCTCTATGATTATGTAGCAATGTGAAAAAGAAAGTACTATTCTTTCAGTTCAAGGTTTTATGTATCAGTACATCATCTAGTCCTTAGCAGGTTCAAAAATTATGTAAACAACCTCAGATGAATACATGACACACTGTGAAAAAACAGTTACAGTAAAAACAAATACTGTTTTCATAGGAATTAAAAGGATAAGTAGTACTTTGGTGCTGTTAATTAAATGCTCTTGATGAGCAAGTGTGATCACCTCTGTAAAGGCAGAAGTTTTTGCACTTTGTTGGGCTGGAGGATATGAAAATATGTTTTAAAACAATGCCAAGGAGAGAAGACATCAGCAGTAATTTCGAGGCTTTTGGCACCCGTCAGCTTGAGAAGGTTTATAAGGTCATTTCCAAACAATTTGAATTCCTTCATTCTGCAGAGAAAGATTATTAGCAAATGGAAAACATTCAAGACAGATGCCAATGTTCCCAGGAGTGGACGTCCCAGAAAAAAGGCCAAAGAACTGTGTCATGCTTACAGCCACTGCAAAAAAAAAAAACCAAGAGCTACATTTCACACTCTACGGGTCTCAGTTAGCATGTCAAATGTTAACATTCATTAAATAGAAAAAGACTGGACAAGTATGGCTTATTTGGAAGAATTGCCAGGAGAACGCTTCTTCTCCCTACAAAGAACCTGGCACCATGGCTTAGGTTTGCTAAGTTGCATCTGAACAAATGAAAAGACTTCGAGAACAGTGTCCAAGGGACAAGAAAAGGCCATAGTGGAGATGTTTGGCCAAAATGCACAGTGCCATGTTTGGTGAAAATCAAACACAACATATGACTAAAAGCACCTACTACCAACTGTCAAACATAGTGGTGGAGGAGTGATGATTTGGGGTTTTTTTGCAGCCAAAAGACTTGCGTATCTTCCAGTCACTGAGTCAACCATGAACTTGTCTTTATACCAACATATTCTAGAGTCAAATGTGAGCTCATCTGTCTAAAAACTAAAGCTTGGCCAAAAGTGGCTCATGCAACAGGACACTAATCCCAACTTTACAACAGAATGGTTGAAAAGAAAGGAATCAAGGTGTTGCAATGGTTCAGAAAATTAAAAGTCCAGACCTCAACTTGATTGAAATGCTGTGGTGGGACCTTATGAGAGCTATGCATAAACGAATGACCACAAACCTCAATGGACTGAAGCAATGTTGTAAAGAAAAAGGGGCCAAAATTCCTCCACACACTGGTTATGCGTTTTGGCTTAGTTTTTGTTAAATAAATAACGACACGGTGTAACATGTGTTGTTGTTTATCTGAGGCTGTATTTATGGGATTTTAGAACTTGGCAAACACCAGCAAACTTTTTATTGTGCATTGGAATAAGGGTGTACTTTCTTTTCCACGACTATATATCATGTAGGTATATAAATAATGGTTAACATTAATGGTTCACACTTAACAGGGGAACATAGTAGTGCATATAGTTCTTAAAGAGCCTGATGTTTCCCTATATAGTTGGTGGAGACCAAAAATGAGATAAAAAAACAGGTACGTCTTACAGCTGTCAGTTACGTACAAACAGAACTTCAAGTCAATTATGATATTTTTGTAGGACTGTTAAATGTGCAACTTTGCAAGTGCTTAAAATGTTTTTTAGTAGTATAATACATTGTACAGTTATTTCTCTACAATTTAAAGTCTCACATTCTTAATCTTATACAAGGAAAAGAAAGAAAAATGCTACTTAGAAAGTTCAGTCCAAACATAAAAAGTAATATTCTTCCGATAGTATAACATTACATAATGGATAATACCTGATAAATAATGAGGCATTAGCAAGTAAGTAATATTTTTAACTTATTTTAACCCAATTTTATATATATTTTAAGAGAACTGCAGTTGATTCCAAAAAATATAGTGCAAATGTAAAGTATTTAAAAATGTGAGCTCAAAGGTAAGGCATAACACAGCTGTGGCTATGAATTGTATGGAAGCCAACACCGGCTTTTGTTCAAATGTACACTAGTCATTGCGTATGCGCACCATACATTTACAACAGTGCAACATCAACATACAGCCTACCACATAAAAAATGATTTGTCAATGCATTTCTGTTTTTGTTTGATTGTCAACTTTCTGCAAGGCAAATTAAACACATGAACAAATCTATACCACCAAACTACTGCCTTGTAATTTTGTATTCTAACGCCATGTCATCTTGATTTGTTATCCACCTCCATCAAGCTTCTGTCACCTGACTAAAAGGTCGGGTCGTCATGCGTGTCACGGTGAGAAATGTAAGTGTTGGAACAGCCTGGAGAAAGAGGTGAGGGTGAGGGTGGAGGTTGAAACTCTACCCTCACCGTTAACGGAGGCCATAGCACCTCGTGACCCCAGGCCACACATTTCTGAGTGAACTTTGGCCTCGTGACCACACCAGTGGTGCTGGGTAGCTCCTCATGTCAGACATGCACTTACATACACACACAGTATATCTTCAGACTCCCTCTGGCTTGCAGTCAGGCAGCCATTACCTGGAGATTGTATCAGTGTCAGTTTGCGTGGGATTCATACTCCCCGGGGTAAAGCACAGAGGGCAGGCGCCTGATCTTTCTGTGAAATGTTAATGTGGAACAAAACAGGCTGAACTCAGAGTGTAGCAATATGTAGAGCCCTGCTCATTGGTTAAGAAACTATATCCCCTCTAGCATCAATTGGGATGTGACCAAGCCAAAAACAAATCAGAAAGCTTTGAGTGCTTGATCAGTGGAGCATGCTTTACAGTATATCTACTGTGCTCTGGTCTCATTTAAGACAACAATCTTCCATTCAAGCCACAGTTAGAGTGTCCATTAGTACTGGTATTTCAATTTTGAAGACAGTAAATTGACCAAGGAATGCAGCTTGTTGCCTTATCAAAGTCTAGAAGCCAGGGATCTGGAATTGCCTTGCTTTGTTGCGCGTTCAGTTTATCTGTCCCGTAATTGCACATTGTAAAACTGTCTCTCTGGGCTTCTTGCTATCCCCAGTGGCCAATGTAACCATCTGGCCCTCGCAAAGATTTGACCAGGAAGTTATGTGAGACGTCAGAGGATAGGAACTCTGATAATGGATACTTAGCCTCACATGGAGTTAGCTGATTCTTCAACATTCCCATCATTGTCTGAAATACCTGTTACTGCATGCTTTGCCAAAGTTGTCAGTCTTTACAGTACTTTTCCGCAATGAGATGGTCAATAAAACATTAACAAGCATTTATTTTTTTATTTGCACAAAACTTTCTGCAGGGGTTCACAGAGCATGCAGCTCAGTATGTTACTAAACCCAGTATAAATGGTAAAGTACAGGTGGATGGTGCACACAGCCAACTCTTTTTGTGCCCACTTGCATTGCAGTATGGCTTTTGGGAGCACCTGCTCTAAGTCTGCACACATATATCTATTATATATCAAATAAGAGTTCATGTATCAACTGCGTGATATGCTGAATTTTGCTGAATTGGGAGTGTGTTTGGGATCATTGTCACGCTGAAAAATGAAGCTACTGCCATTCTTCCACATGGTATTACATGATGGATTAAAAACTGATGGTACTTTTCTGTGTTCATAATTCCATCAATTTTGACAATTTTCTCCAACACCACTGGCTTAAATGCAGCCCCACGGATTTGATGAAAAGAAGTATTGATTGGTTCTTTGCTAACTTTTCTGTTTCCTAGTTCATCCCTTGAGTTAGGTGCCTTGTTTACGCTCGAATGATTGATACATCAGTGTAAAGTGGTTAAATAAAAAAATAATTTAAAAAAAAAAAACCTTATAAAATGGTCAGATATAAAGACTGAACTAAAAATTAAAACCTCTGAAAGACCCTCAGGAACTCTGGAAAACTATTGTTCAAGACCACTTAAAAAACTTACAAGAATGTAAGAAGAGGGGTTGCTCAAGACTTTTGCACAGCACTGTATGTATATTATATATGAGCAGGTGGCTTGCAGCCTCTTACCAACCAAGTTACACAGTCCTATTGATTGGATGAGAGCCAGTGTGATTACAACCTACCTCACTACCGTCATAGTAGGTATTACAAAAAGGCTGAACATAGACACAGTGATAGGAAGACAAGGAGGTCCGAGGAGAGTCAACCTTCACAGGGCACCCCCTCTGCACAGATCCCTCTTTATGCTCCTGTTTATTATGGTCCCAAGTAATCCATGCCTGGTGCACTACACCAGGGCTGCCATATGTCAACATCTTGCTGGTGGTTTGCAGGGTTTCAAACAACAGATAGGGTGCACTGAACCTACCATGTAAACTTTATAAAACAGATTCAGCAGAACTATAATTATTTACAAAACTGGAGTATGGGAATATTTTAGTAGAGAAGGCTGTTTTTTTTATTTATTTATTGACATCACACAAGTTCATTGTTCACCGCTCATATTTTTCTATCAGAAAGTGATATACATTGCTACGATGGGACTTTCCAAGCCACCAGATTATGAAATCAAAAAAGTCTGGCTGAGGAAAAATTGCTATAATCTACATAACCGGTTAATATGCTCAGTTTTCCCCACCATGGCTAACACACAAATTTGTATATGTCAACATTAGTGTCTTAATGATCTAATGAAAGGCTCTGCAAAATTTAGTCCACCTTTCCATAGAGCAGGCGTGGCAAAAAAAAAAAAGGTGGCAGGAGGGGTTGTTAGTGAGGAGTGAGGGGGGTTATTTTTGTGAGTACCCCTACAATGCTCCACCTGTGCTTCAGCCATACCCCAGAGGACCACCCACTTAGGGAGAGAGAGGGCTGTCGAGAATCCCTATAACCTCTTTGGGTGGGCAACAAGGCCTTGCGCTGGAGTAGAGTGTTTCAGGCAACTGAAAGACTCAGGAGGAATGGCTCCCAGTAAATACTATCACACTACCAGCAGAGAATAGCAAGTGCTGGTGGGAACTGAAAGAGGTGCAACATTATCCATACATGTGCAGAGAGACTGAGTGAGTGTGTGAAGCTGATTAAAATGAACACAGCAATTAAGATTTATTGACCTTTAATATATGCTTATTTTTCATGTTTTTGCACCTTTGGACAACCCTCCAAAGGTCAAAGACACACTCACCATTGCTGCAAGTTTTGGTCCAAATAGCACCTGTACAGTAATGTGAAACAAAAGGGGTAAATATACATCAATATGTGAATTTTTTACTGTAAAATTATATGTCAGGGATTTATTTGAGTGTGTTTAGTCTGTGCATAAATATAAAGTTAATACACAAAACTTGTGTTTATAGGTCTTGTAACTTCCTGAAATGGTCTAAGCTGGGCTTTCTTTCTTTACCAGATGATATGATTCCTGTCAATGTGTCCATTGGATATATGCATTTCGCCACACTATGCATCTTTTCACCCTGCCTAGCTGAACTTGAGTGAGGCATATATATCATTTAGTTACACAGTATTTCCCTGGGCTCTGTGAAATTAAAAATGAATCATGATGAGATGTGACGATTAGTATCTTATTTTGTTTGCTTGCATCTATCTTTGCTTACATCCAATTAGACAATCAAACCTATCTATCGTTGCTTATGCCTGTGGGAGTGATTGATGGCAGAGGAAAGAGGTGAAGGCCTCCTCCCCGGTGGTCTGGCTGGGCTCTTAGCCACTGTGCAATGACCGCTGCTGCTGCTATCCCTGACCCACATCACCACATCATTGACACTAAACCGACCGCCAATCTTCCGTTGGCCCGTTGCCTTTGGCACGGTCTGCGCTGGAGCTGTTTAGATTATAACCCTGCTGCATAATGAAGGCTGAAAAATAACGAAGACGAACTCTGTGTCCACAAACTACAAGATAATGCTTGTTTGTCTATCATTATTGTCACACTGACTGATTTTTTTTTGTTCTTTTTTAAAAAAAATGTTGTGCACACAGCCGCACAGGCCAGCACTGCGGTGCATGTGTTAAGTGGCAAACACAAGGAGGATAAAACAGTTCAGGAACACTATCCCATGTTCAAATAAACAGAGGTGTGTGGGGTCTGAAGAACAAACACACATTCATTAGGTGTATTGGTGCCTCTGGACCCATAGTGTTTGAGCAGTGGTGCATACACACACACACACACACACACACACACACACACACACACACACACACACATATGTAAGACATACAAACACACAATGGTATGGACTCTCTTACACTCTCTTTATATTGCTCATTTTCACACACTCACACAGTGTCCAACCAACCCCCAATTAGACAACCAAATCCACTCTGCTGACCCTTAGCTTCTCTGGGATTTGGAGTTTACACCCCGACATAGGCCGCCCACTCCTGTTTATCCAAGAAACCTGACTGATGGATTGTATTGTTTGGCCTTTCGCAGCTATAATTGGCTTCGTTGTATAGGTTAAAGCTTGGGATATATTCTGCAGACCCCAAACATGCCACGCTTGGCCTCTGGGTCAATAACACTCATATCAGTCCAGGGCCCCCTAAATGGTAAAGGGGTCAGGAGTGAGCATCACTGGCTCGCTAACGACATTAGTTGGTGGCGATGACCTCACCATCTTAACCCTCGTTTGCTCGTGAACCAGAGACACGAGCTCGGCCAAGTATGCCTTCTAACCTCCGCGGCACCCAGTAAATATTTAGCCAGGACTCCACACTGTGATACACAGCCAGTCCAAACAACCTGCTAAACAATTATCATTGGCATAATCTGTATACTGAACTGCCTCCATCATGTATCCATGTGTCGATATAGTGTTTGGCTTTAAAACGCTGTGTGATATTTTGTTAGCTTGAGATGTCAAATTGTAGCAACTGTCATTCTGATACCACAGAACAAGAAAATGTGCATTTCAAACACTTATTTATAGTCCACTCTATAAATCAGTGGTTGGGGATGTGTGTTTTGCTTTTAATGGCAATAGAGTACAGTAAGTACATAAAACAAAACAAAAACTTGAACTTCGCATACAGAACTCAGGGAGACAGTCAGGCTCAAAAGTAAATTACGCCAAGTCAGCAAAACAGAGAAGGTGACAGCAAATAACAAGCCTTAAATTTCAGTGGAAGCATTCCAGATGTGCACTCAGAGATGACCTTGAAAGTGCCAAATTGAATTGAGGTATGGTTTTTGATTTTTTTGGCTATCAAGCTGTTGACTGAGAGCCATCACAACAGTGTTTTAGGAATACTTTTATCCACAGACCATAAAATCCACAGAATTGACTTGAATTGAAACTCGTTCCATGATTTAAGCATATATCTGCAGCATAAAATCATGCATTTTTTTTTATGTACGTACCTGATGTTGTATTTAATTAGATAAAACAACTTATTGCTGTGACAGCTATTCTGGTTTATGGCCTTCATTGGGGACCCAGTACATTTTGGGACTGCGTGCTAGGATGGAAAGTGATTTCGTCATGCATCTACAAGAGTCATAAATGTCTGAACCACTGGTTGCTAAGCATTCAACAAAGACACTTACAAACATATGACACCTCTCTGTTTGGCCACGGGTGAAGTTGTCACACTTGGGTATGCAAACATTTGCTAAAATATGGCTTCCCCTCCTCTGCAGCCTACTAATGAGGCTGCAGGCATGGTGATTTAGGGATGTGCAGAAGTTGATCTTGGAGACCACGCCATTTCCAATAAATGCAGCTATTCTCCTCAGTGCTTTATGCGCTCAGGTTTGTATTACACTCTCAAGTTACATTTCCGTCTACACTGGAGGTCTCGGCAGTGATGACTCAACGAGGAGTGTACAATAACTTTATTTGTGAAACGACAGATGTTTGTATACCATGACTGCGGATGTCAGTACCGCCAGACACTATTTTGGTCACCAGATGATGCTGTGGTAGCGATCCAAGGTGGGCTAGATAGGCAGAAGCTTGTCAGCACAAAGTCTGAAATGAGACAATTTAAAGGCCATGTGCTGAAAAAAGAAAGGGTGAGAATCTATATTTCTGTGTGTGGATCTAAAAATCGTTTCCTAGGACATACCAAAGCACAATGTAAAAACTGTTTAGACACTAACAAAGAGAAGTAAACAGTAGGGATGAAAGCAACAAACCACGGTAAAATCATTAGCTTGAAATGTGTTTAAAGTGCCTTAAACAGAAATGTATTCTGAATTTGTCCTAATGGTGCTTTTTGTGAGAAATAAAAAGAGAATGTAGTTTCAGTGTCAGTATTGTAAGATAAAGATGCTACAACAAAACCATGTTTCAACAGTACAATACTAGTAAAAAGACTGCAATAGCTGACATGCCAAAAGAACACTTTTCTTTTCACTCACGTTTCTTTGTTTATGATAGGCATCCTATCAGAAGACAGTAGACTTAAAATAAGGTGCTTTTTTTCAAACAAAGGATGAATTGTAGCAGGTAAATATCGATCATATTTAGTCCAATGGAAAAGGAAAAAAATAGAGTTTAAGTGAACTCACAACCAACTCACAACTGACTTTCTAACATCTTAAAATCTCAGTCTCTTGGTATTGATCCACAAACTGACCTGTACATAATTTCCAGAGACATACGTACTATAACTGTACTTTCTCATTGTCAAGCAATTATACTCAGTTGGAACTCAAATTGACTGAATGATGGTTTTTTGTTAAAATAGAAGAAAATAGATAATAAAAAGACGTCCATTAAAAGGATAAACTATATGGTTATGGATGGATCCGGTGAATATGAACCCTCCCTTAGTTATGCTGCAATAGGCCTGGGCTGCTGAGGGCTTCCCATGATGCACTGATTGTGTCTTCTTCACTCACCTTTTTTTCACTCACTATGCATTTAATCATCGGTTATTACTCATCTCTGGCTCTCCTTCCCCTCACCCCCAACCGATCACAGTAGATGGACACCCCTCCCTGAGCCTGGTTCTGCCAGAGGTTATTTCCTGTTAAAAGAGAGTTTTTCCCTCTCACTGTCGCCAAGTGCTTGCTTGAAGGGTGTTGTCTGATTGTTGGGTTTTCTCCGTATTACTGTAGGGTTTTTACCTTACAAAATAAAGCACCCTGAGGCAACTGTTGTTGTGATTTGGTGCTATATAAATAAAACGGAATTAAAATTAATTACATTATTGCTCCCATTTTATCTCCTGAGGCAATAACACTTGGACAGCACAGTGTAAAACATGAAGTGGGTTCAAGTTGTTTGAACATTATTGATGTGATCCGACTCCACAGTACTATCCAGATGACCACACAAATATTTGGAGCACGCGGTGATACTTGGCAGCCTCTGTCTCTTAGACGGCGTGCAAGCCACAGGTTGTGAAAGACTGGAAGAAGAAAAAAATCACATTCCCAAGAAAAAGACAAGTGTTGAAATTTGTTTGAATGTTTTATGATCAATCCATCCCCTAATTTGCTGGCTGTTTTATCTCACCAGCATTGGCGAGTTCCTTCTCTTTTGGTGGGCCGAGCGCACCACAAGAACATAAATGCTCAGTTCATTTAGCATGTTAATAAAAAACAGGCCACATGGTTTCTATGATTTGGACTGTAGACTCATAGCAACCTTATAATCAAAGACATTGTGTATAAGGAATACTGATTCCAGTTGTGGCCTGAGGTTGGCAAGTCCCCCCATTTACTCTTTTTACATTCCACTGCCAAAGAGTGAGTAGAAATAAAGCCATTTACAACATTATACCACAAATGGTTCATCTGCGAGCACTGGCGCTAAACACCTGCTTGTGCTGAACATAATCTGCGAAATAATACTGCTGTGCACAATTATGTACAACACCTGTGCCAAATATACTTTATCAAGGGTTGGTTTTCCAAAATTAGACAGAGGAATCGTACTTAGCCGTAGTGTTATTTAGTTTTTGGATAATTTGGTGGGGCTTTTTGCAAACTGGCACTCATTTTTAATCCATAATTAATGAAAACGTAACTGAAATGTATCTTGGGGCACATGAATAGAAACAGCTGAAAACTGTCTTTGAGACCCAGCAATGCACAGAATTTAAAGCTCTTCTTTAAGACTAGTCATCTAGGAGATGGCGTCTTACTGGCACAAAACTGCTTCTCTGACAAGGAGAGGATGGATAAGCAGCAGAGGGAAGCATTTTATCAGAGTCTTTGTACATATCAAGTCATGTAAGTATACTTAAAATCCTTGGTGGTCCAATGCTGCTATCAGCAAGTGGAATGTAGCACGGTGGGGACTGCACCCAGAAAGTTCAGCTCTGTATCTTTGCAATTAGCTGAAGATAAACTCGGGTTTTTACACTGTCCTGATTTATACTTTGTTTCCCAAATTATTTACAAAATGATCATTCCCACAAGAAACTACACACATGTTGCGTGTGTTTATGGTCAGTGACTTTTGTTAATTTGTTGTCTGCTTCTAAATGGCTGTGAGGGGAGCATGGGGATAATGAAGCAGTGTTTATGTTTTTGAGTGCTTAGTGGTATAAGGAGTGCGACTGTTTGAGTATTTTATGTTCTCGTGCTGATTGGAGGACCTCAATGTGTTTCAGAGCATATGAGCCTGTCTGACAGACCATGTGAGCCTACCTCAAACCTTTACATTGTGTTAGTGTGAAGCTTTGAGGAATGGGAGGGTGCATACAGTGGCAGACAGGGCGCTGACCCCATTCGTCTGAATGAACCCCGCTGAGAGAAGTCTAAGGCCGGGGTCACAACTGCTCAATCACACTCAGCGCGTTAACATGCACGTTCATGACAGAGCCATTAGCCGATTGCCGCATTATGTTAAATAAATTCAGATTTTGCTTTCCTCACCCAGCTGAAAGATTAAGTGAAAGCTTAGCGAAACAGCAGGAGTCCCAACAAAGATTTTATTTTTATACAAATCCCACAATCATATATATTTGTACATTTGACCGTTCAGTTGAGCACTGGCGTCCTTACGACTGTGTTCACCATGTGCATGTTTGATGAATAACAAACAAATATCGAGTTAGATTTGCTTTTAGCCAAATTTAGGTTACTCCTGTTGGTTTGCTACTGATAGTTTTAGTATTAGCTAATTTCTTGGCTAATGTTAGCTGAATACTCAGTCAAGCTGACTGGTTAGTTGCTAGGGTCCTGGACCGACATTATTATGATGATGTAGGATCAACACCAACAATAACAGATCATGCCTTTCTTTATGTTACAGTCAGTAATTTTGAATCTTCACAGTGCCGCTGATTATTGATCAAGTTATCAAAATAAGTTACTATAAAAATGCTTTCAAGAAAATAGCAGAAAGAAAATATCAGCGTAGAGCAGATGACAACAGTGCAGGAATAAGAAGCTAACGTTTGGGTGACTATCATCATGTCATGAGATACTATGAAACAACCTGTTGGGTATTAAATCTTCTGTATCTGTAATTCAGTAGTAATGTGTTTTTATATATATATATATATATATATATATATGAGATAAAAAAAAAATACAAAAAAAGGTCAGTGATTAAGAACTACTCTTGCACAAGTTTTTAATGAACAACGAACATCCAAGGATACATTGGAAAGATGGCCCCAACTGACCGAGTGCTCAGTGAATACCTCAGGCAGCAGAAACCCAAGAAAGAGGAGGGAGACGAGGAACCATCATGGAAGGACAGGCCCCTGCACGGTATGTACCACCGGCAGATAGAGGAGGTGGCTGATATCCAGAAATCCTACCAGTGGCTGGACAAAGCTGGACTGAAAGACAGCACAGAGGCACTAATCATGGCAGCACAAGAACAAGCTCTGAGTACAAGATCCATAGAGGCTGGGGTCTATCACACCAGGCAAGACCCCAGGTGCAGGCTGTGTAAAGATGCCCCAGAGACAATCCAGCACATAACAGCAGGGTGCAAGATGCTAGCAGGCAAGGCATACATGGAACGCCATAACCAAGTGGCCGGCATAGTGTACAGGAACATCTGTGCCGAGTATAACCTGGAAGTCCCGAGGTCAAAATGGGAGATGCCCCCAAGGGTGGTGGAGAATGACCGAGCTAAGATCCTGTGGGACTTCCAGATACAGACGGACAAAATGGTGGTGGCTCACCAACCGGACATAGTGGTGGTAGACAAACAGAAGAAGACGGCCGTAGTGATCGATGTAGCGGTTCCGAATGACAGCAATATCAGGAAGAAGGAACACGAGAAGCTGGAGAAATACCAAGGGCTCAGAGAAGAGCTCGAGAGGATGTGGAGGGTGAAGGTAATGGTGGTCCCCATGGTAATCGGAGCACTAGGTGCGGTGACTCCCAAGCTAGGCGAGTGGCTCCAGCAGATCCCGGGAATAACATCGGAGATCTCTGTCCAGAAGAGCGCAGTCCTGGGAACAGCGAAGATACTGTGCAGGACCCTCAAGCTCCCAGGCCTCTGGTAGAGGACCCGAGCTTGAAGGATAAACCGCCCGCAGGGGCGTGCTGGGTGTTTTATATATATATTAGGGGTGCAACAATACTTGTATCGATATTGAACCGTTCAATACAGTTCTTTCGGTTCGGTATGCATATGTATTGAACAATACAAATTTTTTTATCTATTTTATCAACTTTTCTTCCGACGATGCTGTCTGTGTTGAGCACTCTGTGGATCTACGTTCGACTACTCCGCCTAGGCTGCACTGTCGAGCGCAGATCCACTGAGTGCGGCGCAAGCTAGCAAGACAGAAGCTAAGCTCATTGCAACATGGCAAATTGAACCTCCCCCACCCTCATTCAGATCTGGCCTTTGGAACTATCTTGGTTTTCATGTGAAGCATGACCCTGATGGTAAGCGCGTCATGGACAAAAGTAAAACAGTATGTCAGATGTGCCACGCAATGCTCAATTGGTGGGAACTAGTGTGTTAGCTTGTGATCCGCGGTAACTCATTAACAGAGATTTGCCGCGTTATGGCGTTAATGTCATTTTAACGAGATTAACGCTGACAGCACTAGTGGGAACACAACGAATATGACTCCACATTTACGCCAACATCATCCTAGTGCAAAGACAAGTGGAAGCAGACAAAAACAACAAGCACGGATGCTACAAACTTTACCCGAGTCATTTAGACAGCCGTTAGTACACGATTCTCCTTATGGGGACCTGATATGTTTAATATGCTGCTGAGATTATACCGCAGAAGAAGCGTATAGTATAGCTTTTATTTTGGAAAGAGCCATTTCTCTGTAATACACTCTCTTTTCAAAAGATGAGCGATTTCTCAATCAGATTTTATTTTTTTTAATTATTTTGTTGTTTTAGCAACATTAAATTTAAAAACTACTTTGAGTTAAAATATATATTTATAATTTTAAATTAAATTAAAAAGGCATGAACATTTTTTGTATCGAAAAAATATCAAACCGTGACACCGAAGTATTGAACCGAACCAAACCATGAATTTTGTGTATCGTTGCACCCCTAATATATATATTTATATCTATATATATCTATATATATATATCTATATATATATATCTATATATATATAGATATATATATTAGTGCTGTCAGCAATCTCGTTAAAATGATGTTAATGCCATAACTGCATTAACGCAGCAAATCTCCATTAGTGAGTTAACGCATATTGCCCCGTGCGTGGAGCTGCACGGCATCAATGCGTTAGCGTGGTTAGCTCAGTAACGCATTAGCGCCATCCAAAAAAAACAACAACAATCAGATGACTTCTTATGGGCAAGCACTTGGCAAAAGTGGAAAGTGAAAAGTGGAAAGTGAGGGGCAGACATTGATATACTGGTAAATTTACCAGTATATCAAGCGTGACCTTAAACCAAACTGACACTGAAACACCCAAATAAGTTTATTTGGACAGTGGATTTGATAGCCCAGCTACTTAAAACTTTGTAGAAAATGAAAATGAAGCTAGTGCTCAAACACCAAAAACTGCAGTTTCTCCAGTGATCACCTCAAGCAAATATTGCTGACATTATTGTGTGACAGGGTGTGATCTTGACCACTAGCAGTTTGTTTGGCATCACTTTTTTGAGTTGCTGAACTTTAATTCTTAATTGTGTTTGTTGTTGTGGTGCTTTTTGGAGGTTTTCTATTGCACAACAGATAGTCTGTTCTTCAGTTCTAGTGAGTGAAATTCTAATACTGTCTTTATGTTTGCACTTATGTCAAATAGCAGATATCAGTGTCACTGTTATCCACCTATACAGTCTATGAATGCACAGTGGCTAACAAAAACCAAACAAAAACAACAAAAGCATGCCAACAGTATGTCCATCGGGGCCGGGTCATGTTAAAGAGTTCCAGAAAAATAGTCCTTTGACAGCAGTACAGGAGTTAGAGGAACAATTGCTACCTGTAGTAGTTGTGCATACTTGCGTTCTAAATAATAAAATCCAAAGTTCAACTGGAACTGAACCTGACTCCAAAACAGATTATGTTGAGTAAATCAATTTCCAAAGTTGACCTGAACACTATTTGTAGAACTAAGAAACATTTGGACAGCAAGTAAAAACTTTATGTGGTTCACTTTGGAGCCTGTTGCCCAACTGCGCTGTATACCCGAATGTGCATACAATAAATTAAACAACAGAAAGAAAAAGAAGCCATTTGTTCAAAAATCGATGACATATTACATTTAACACACATATAAACCCATGCTGTGATTTCTGAGGTAAGCTTGACTCTTCCTGGTAATCTTTTTTATAGGGCTTTGGAGCGTGATGTCACGCGGCCCCCTCCCGCCATGACAGTAGGCCAGACAAAGCACACGGAAGCGTCAGCTGTGGTTCGTACGTACTGTGTTGTCGGTTGCAACGGTAGATCACACCATAGGGAAGGCAAGAAGCTGGAAAATGGGCTCTCTTTTCATCGTTTCCCGTCATGTCACGGGAGGGATCTCATGTATCCGATTATACTAAACGAAGACGTCAGGCTTGGATTACAGCGGTCAGACGAGCGGATATCGAGTTCTCTGCCATCCCCAAACGAGAGCAATTGCCCACCTGAGAATTCATGTTGAGCGAGTAATAGGTAGTTTGCGTAACAAGTTCAAAATGCTACGCACTACAATGCCAATCTGATTACTCACATCATGTGAGGGTGAAGACACAACACTGCTTGATAAGATTGTTAAGGTGTGCTGTGTTTTGGTGAATATGTGCCCCAGTGTGGTTGTCAAACCAGGGCCAAATGAAACTTGCTCTTGTTGAATATTCATAAAACTGCTGTGTTGCATGTACAGTTCGTTGTAAATAATTGTACTTTCTGTAAAGTGGTTTCAATAAAACAGAAAAAAGTATGTTTATTTTTTTATTCAAGATCTGTTCACATGTACTTAGCAAGTACATACACATGAAATGCAAACTATTTACATGGCAACGCACAGCTGGCATCAATCGTGAATCGTTCATTTAGAGCAGATTTTGGGGCAGGTGCTGAGGAGAAGTCAATGTTATGTGCAACCTCTGGCTGTATCTTGGTCATATGGTCAACGTACTCACAACGTGCAGGCTTAAAAACAGCCAAATCTTGTACCCAACTGTTTGTGAATCAGATGTGCGCCTCCAGGGATTTATAATTACGAAAATGATTTCCCCTATGCGCTGACTCCACAGACAAGGTACGTGAAGATATCGGGATAGGACAACGGCGATAGGCTGTCTGGGTTTCCAGTCCACTGCACGCTATTTTTTCCAAGTACCGTCTCTTGGCTTTTGGGCGCAATCGGTCGCGATACAGCCCTTTTGCACTGATTTTAAGCATGGTTCTGGCAGTCCCGCTTCCAACACAGTGCGTTTGTTTTGATTTGTTGCCTTCTGACATGGTGCCGCAATCCCACAATGCACTGCGGCGTGACGTCAACTCCAAAGCCCTATTGAGTTGTTTTCTCTTGCCCATTTTCATGATATAAAGCGACTAACTCAAACCTGCCATCGCTCTGCTGCTAATAAAAGGCAGGCCACAAGAAAGCAAAACACATCTGACTAATATGCATTTGTGCACAAGCAACTAGCTATCAACTAGCTATCAAAGTGCTACGTGATTCATAAGGAATATTAGCAGAAGCGAGATAGAAATGCACCTGAACATGAATAATGAAACAAATTTGCGTCACACTGAGTTCAAGTGCGAGTGAAGCTAAGAAAAGCAAATCAGGTACTTTACTTTTTTCAAGCTATTAGCCTACTTCAAAACTATCAGAACTACAACCAAAAACCTTCCATGGCTAGTATGAACCGAAATCACAAAAGAGACCAGAGTTTGAGTTACATTTAGGCAAGAAATGTGAAAATGTATACTGTAATAACTGGGCAGTGTTTTATAGCAGACATACCTCAGACTAAGTGAAAGGGATTAGAACAAAAGCATCCTGACAGGAGAGACTGGTGCATCATAAAAAAAATGACTCATGCTTGGTAATCAGATCCCAGACAAAGGGGAAGTTTTCACTTTGACTTTTTGATTCAGAAGAAAAAGGACCAGCCAAAGGAATATTACTCTGAAATCAGACCTCGCAACGATTCCCACGGACAATAAAACAAAGTCGTTTTTCAAACAGTGACCTTTAAATGGGAGCATGCAAGGCAAAAAAACCCTCTCTAACTGATTCCACACCTTCTGTTCCAGTCACCTCTTTTCCTTTTCCGATGTAAAATGAGCCAGACGCAAAGAGACTGTGCAAACTGAGATTTCACAACTGACTACAAGTCCTGGAAAAACTATATGACGTCCAATTTTGGGAGAAGCTGTACAGGGCACTATCAGACCAATTACACCCATGCTGAGGACCACCTTGAGAACTACAGTACTTTTCCAAATGATGGAGTAAAATTCTTTCCATTTGCTTAATCTAAATAAGAGTGGAACTGATTAATCTGGTTGGTGGGCCTGCTACTCGTTTTGTTTGACTGACTCCTCAGATAAAATGTTCACGTTTAGCGAGAATTGATGTTTTCCACATTCGTCAAGCAAAAGCAAGAATTTGGGGTGTAAACTTAGCAGTGTTGTTCTTCACACTGGTAGAAATTGCTTGGAGAGAGAAACGCTGTTTAGATTTGAAAGAGCGTTAAAACAGTCACTTTTTAGGGTTTTTAGTTAGCAAAATGCAACGGGAGGAAAAAAATGTGCGTCATGGCTTTTGATGTCACCTTGACAGAGCTGGCCAGTTTAAGTAGTTGGCTAATAACTTTTGAAGGCCCCTATTTATCAAACACTGTAGACGGTACATTAAAAAAAGACCATGTGCAGGTGCATATGCGCAAACACACACACACACACACTCCTCTGCCTGGTTTATTCAGATGCCATGAGTTGAAGGAGCACTCAATGGCTCAGGCCTACCTGATGGAGAGCTCGAGAGGCCAAGCAGGAACAGATGGGCTGAGGACGGCGGGGTACTGGGAATGAGGGAGCAAAGGGAGGGAAAGAAGAGAGAGAGCATCGACAGTCAGGGACCACCATCATTGCTGCCCACACCAGACTGCACTTACCACCAGCCGCCTGCCTGCCCCCATCCCACCAAATTCATTTTCAGTACAGTGATTCTTCGCTGTAATGAATCTGCAATTTGCACACATATGTAGTACCTAACATGGTACTACTTTGGGATCTGTTTAACCCCGATGGAAACATTTACAAACAAGTTACCATAAAGAGTCATCAATCTGCACATTAACCTCTTACTTGGAGGAGGGTAAAGGGGGGATTATGCTATTCTCTATTATAGGGTTTGGAGAAGACCAAAGAAAGTGGAAAAAGGAGGAAAGGGAAATAGCCTCTTTCAAAGCAGAGTATAGGAGAAATTAGCCAAATCCTAACAGAACAACTTTATAATTGCTTCAATTATTGTCTGCTGTCTCCTTTATGACTGGAAAAAAAAGACATGGAGCGAGAGATTCGAGACCTGTGAAAGACAGAATGACTCATCATAAGCTCCCTGAGTTGGAAATCTAAAGAGTCACTGTGTTGAAACATCTGGAAAGACATCTGTCTAAAGAAATGACTGATTGGCTTTCTACTTTTCCTGAAAGGAGCAATGGAAGCCAAAGCTGCTGTATTTATTTCCATGGAGCTGTGTCACTGTATTTGTGTGTATTTACATGCATCAGGCATTTAGCATAGCTCCAGCAGTTACGGGACACTCCATCTTCTCAGCTTGTGCAACTCGGTATGTGTCTCGTGCCACCATACTAGGGAGCCCTGGGTGGCTTCACTTATTCATGCCATGTGTATACTTTAGCCAAACAAGGCCTAAGGACACTCCGGGGTGGTACAGAGGAAGGAGGGGCGAGGAAGCTAAAGGCGAGGTAGTGTGGTCTTATGGTTGAAGCCCGTGATTTAGAGGCTGTTGATACTGGGCAGACAGCCCAGGCTCAGTCACTGACTCACCACGGATGACGCTGCATAAGTCACTACACTTAAAATGTCCTCATGTGTTTAGATCTGTTCAAGTGGAAATCAGGCACACTTGCACAGCTGGGAATGGCTACTGGATCTGATTTTCTTGTTTCTCTCCTGCTTTTCCCTGAAGCTTTCATAAACAGATGGCAGAGGCTCATTAAGCTGTTGTCAGAACTATTAATGACATTGTGAACACTTTCCGAGGTCTGTATGCCTTAAGGCGCGCGATTGCCAAAGCAGGGTCATTAAAGAAGGTGTGAGAGTAACGCAATGCTGCTGTGTGCTGCAAGGTGAGGGATGGATGCCATGAAAGAAAAGTACACACATGGTTGGACGACTGTTAACAGTGAGCTGACATTAATGATTTCATGTTTGCAGTGGAGGGGAGAAAAATGAAATAACGTCATGTGATTTCAGCACCGTAGGAGTGCGCTGAATGATTTCACTGTGCAGTGCATACTGTATGTATGAGCTGTATGTGCTTTGATTCTGGGGCTTATACCACTGTTAAATCAACTAAGTAATTTCATTCAGATAATAGCTTTGTGTTGCCTTTTGTTTTAAAAAGTGTAAACTGTTGAAATCCAAACAAATAAGTAGGGCTACTTCACCATAACTGCATCTTTAGCAGGTGGATAACTGTTTCTGTGACTTTCTAAGACCAATTATCTGACGTTGTGATGGTCATACTTTTACTAGCCACATTTATTATGGTTATATGAATAAGACAGAAGGGGAGCAGTATTTTTCAAAAAGGCAATATCTTTTAGGCTGAAACAGAGATATAATCTAAAAATGTTCACTGCTATATCTGTACTGGGATTTTTGATGTGGTCAGATAGGATAGGGTATTATTCAATCTACATGAAGCACTGACAGTCTAATTGTGATGGCTTTGTGAAGCGATGTTAGAGCCCTCCTGAAATCTCCTTTCTCTCTTGGTCACAATAATACTAAAATGCTGATTTTAGGCAGGTGAAATGTTTATCGTATTCACCCTCATAGTATTCCATCTTAGCATCTCAGTAGGTTGGGTTGCCAAATGCTGCCCCTTTGTCTTTTGTCTTGTCTCCCTCCCCTCGCTCCCAGTCAATTGTGGCAGATGTCTGCCCCTCACTTAGCCTGGTTCTGCCGCAGGTTTCTTCCTGTTAAAAGGGAGTTTTTCCTTTCCACTTTTGCCAAGTGTTTAATAAGAAGTCATCTGATTGTTAGTTTTTTGTATTTTTGTAGGGCCTTTATCTTGCAAAATAAAATGCCTTGAAGCAACTGTTATTGTGATTTGGCGCTAGTAAATTGTCAAACCTGCACACGTCTCCAAATTATGCACAAGGTGTCCTTTGTTGTGCTCTGTCTAACGAGTTGGTCCATCAGTAGCAACTCAACACATATGGATGCCTGTAAACGATGCTTTTATGTCACATTTAAATTCATGCAGAACATTTTCAGCACACAGGACTAATGGTCTAGTCATTGTGAGACAACAAATGAACTAATCATTTGATTCAGATGTGTTGACCCAGGGCGATATCTAAAACATGCAGGACACCAGCTCTCGAGGCCTGGAGTTGGCCATCCCTGGAATAGACTTTCATAAAATGTGTGAATATAATCAAAGTGTTTGTCAGAGAGAAAGTGATTTTTAGGACACCCGAGCCTAATATTAGCTGGAATAATGTTAGCTAATGATAACTAACTGCTGTTATTAGGTCAGATCGTTGTCAGCTGTCCAAAGTTGGGAGGGTCACATGTGTAATCTGCTAAAAATAAGTAATTGCGACAATATTGGCAATGTATAAACAGAGTGCACACAAATAAAAATTTACCTCCATGGCACTTAAACCCCTACGACTACTTCCTCTTTGGCCGGTCTCCAGTCACAAACATAAAACACAAGTAGGCAGAATGGTGACGTCTATATCAGCAGCTGTATACAAGACAGTGGGTCAACATGACAGGTTCTACAAACGTGCACCCTTTTTAATGGTTGAATTCTGAGTTTGTTAGAAGATGTAATTACACACTTATTAATGTATATTTATGAGCACAGTATCCTGTTCTTATGTTAAATAACTTCCAAAAACAACTGACTGCACCTTTAACTCAGAGCCAATGATCTTTTACTTGAACCAACCAAATCTAAAGCAAGCAAACACGTTTCTCACCACAAACAAAACACAGTTGCCGTATGACTGCAAAACTACGCTGGAAACATTATTTTCACTCCAAATAGTCAGACTGCCTCTTGGAAAATGGGAAAAATTAATAATAATATTGTACTACATAAGTCAAATACATGTTTGTGTTGTTTTTTTAAAATGGATTTTATAATGAAATGGCTGCAATCAGCTGCCCACACAACATTCGATCCATATATACACAGTAGTGTTACCTTATGAGCATTTTTTAATGTTTCTTTTAAAAACATATTTAAGACATTTACCTTTATATGTGTAAATCAATACCTTTCTCATTTTGTATTACTTTTCTTCTTTCTAGACCCCACTAGACAATTTGCATAATAATCACCTCTACTGCCTTCCAATTTCAGGTTACAGGTTAGTAAAAATCCACCTCGCAATTTATTGCTTTTGTCCTCCTTTTCTTCCCGTGAGCTTTATTTTGTTCCATCTCAGAAAAGCATTTGATACACAATATTCCTTTTCACAAACTCCTGTTTGCTAGAAAGTTTAGGAAATATGCCCAGTTGACATAACCAGTGGTTATTCCTACAAAGCAAAAATTAATCCTAAAAGGAACACTGACATGTGTACCTAATCTGAATAAAAAATAACAAAGCCTATTTTTATAGCATTTAGCAAAACCAGCATTACAAAGAGCTTCCCAGAAACACAGAATAAAAGAACAACAATTTGATATAATTTGTTGCATGAATGAGTCTTTAGCAGTGTTTTTTTTTAAAGAAGAAGCGTTATAAAGAATTAAGCTTAACTTCTTGAGGCACAACTGAGAAGTCCTAACAGGAAAAGCTCGATTGCCTTTTAAGTTCGAGGTGGGAACAGTTAACAGGTTTCTTTCTTAGGATCAGAGGTTGTGTAATGGTTAGTGCAAGTACTGCAGTTTGGGTATAAAATCTGGGCCAGACAATGAATGGCTTTATAAGTAATAAGTAAAATATTTAAATCCTTTCAAAAAGTAATGGGCAGCCAGTATAGAGTCATTAAGACTGGAGTAATATCTTAACTTTTCTTGGCTCTTGTAAGAAGTCTGGCTCCTGCAAATCTCAAGTCTGTTTAATGTCTTCTGATTGATATTTATTGAAAGACAATTACAATAGTCTAACCAGAAGATAAGAAGCAATAAAAGCATGAATGATAGTCTAAGTGTTATTAAAACGATTGATCATGTTTCTGAGATATTCCTCATGTGGGAGTATCAGGACTGGCTGAACTTGTTTATATGTTTGTCAAAGTTGAGATTAGAATCAGATAATACTGATAATCACATGGCTGCCATTCCCTGAGCCTGGTTCTGTCAGAGGTTTTTTTCTTATTAGAAGTGAGTTTTTCCTTCCCACTGTCACCAAAGTGCTTGTTCATAAGGTCATCTGATTGTTGGGGTTTTCTCTGCACTATTATAGGGTCTTTACCTCCCACTCTAAAGCACCTTGAGCTTAATTTTTGTTTAAATGCACACACATGCATTTCTTAATATGAAGTCAGAAACATCTATCCATAAAGACCACAAAAGATGGACCTAGCTTGCAAGAAAGGTGAAACCTGCACAGTGCTTTTAAACTGCATTCTTTTTAACAGCCACTAGGCGGCGATGCCCTTGATTGCAATAGGACCTATTAGAAATCAGTGGAAAAACAGTCCTGGACTTGACCTCTGTTGGCACTTTCATAATGAGTTTATAGGCTCAGCAACTAATCTGTGACCATACTGAATGAAAATTTATTTTTAAAGTTTCAGGAAGGAAGGCTTTCTGGGGTGATGCTCATTGGATAATGACTTGTGACTGACAAGTTGGTAGCTAATGAGTGTGAGATTTCATAGTCAGAAATGGAGATACAAATGGGTGATGTCATTCTAGCTATGTCCATCTTTGTTTGTGAGTCCATCCACAAAGCTGTATTAGCTGTAGAGGTGCTGTAGCTGTACTGATGCCCATGGAAACCCAGTTACCATTGAGGTACTTCAAGATTTCTAATTAAGAGACATTTAAAAATGACACCAACAACACAAGAGATGGAAATTGACTAATTCCAGTGTTTTGTTTTGTTCTTTTTTTCCACTGCTTTTTAGAAAAGACATTATGTTCTGTTCAAGTTCAAGATTTTATTATTATTCAGTGCAATAATAAAAATTATATTTGTGCTTTCATCTTTGCAGATGAACCCTGCTGACCCTGCAGTTAAATGTTGGCCACCTCCAACAACACTCAGAGACAACTTTAGGTGGACTTATGAACTGTTAGGTGTGAGGTGGCGGTTTTGACTGCCTAGAATGGAAACACTAACAAAATACACAAGTGGAGTCCTGTCGTTACTCCGTTGGTGGACGCACACGATCACGATGCTGAGCTATGAGACAAACAACGCAATAACAGACGGACTGAGAGAACAGAGTAAGCATTTCTTCAGTTTAGGGGGAAACAGCAGAGGCGGCAATGAGAGTCATGTTGTTGATGCTTATGTGGTCACACGCAAACCTAACCATCATCCCTTGGGATATCCTTAAAAGAGGTTCAGATGCTGAGCGAAGAGAAGATTTCCCCCACTGACCCTGCAGAAATGAAAGGGTGTAGCAGGTGGTATCACATCAGGAAATTATCACGCACTTTGCATGTGGATGTTTCACTTAGGTCAGCATTCTGAATATGTGATCTGAATGGGCCAAATGAGCCAAGCAAAGAGAGAGTCAGTGTCTGATTTTTGTTCTCATGCATGTATATGTGCCTCAGCTCTGAGCTTGTGCCTCACTATGTCAGCTAAGAATTGTGGTCTGTCTAACTGTGATTCTCTGGGTCTATCTCTCCGAGCAGATGTACTCTTTTCTGCTCCACAGCTGCATCCCACATGTTTTCACGCTGCTTGACAATGCACCTATATTCTCTTCTGCTCGGAGCTCTAATGTTAGTGGTGATACTGGTGGTGGTGGTGCTGGTGGTGGACGATTCCTACTATTCTTATGGCCCTGATCTGCCCTTAAACCAGAGTTAAGCAAGTAGCGCTCCGGCCCCGCTTTGGTCCTGAAAAATCTCCAGTTCTGTAATGTAAAGAATGTAGAAGGTAGGGGGTCAGAACTGGCAGGGTCTGCCACAGCTTCATAGCACACTGAGTCATTTCCATAATTGCCCACAATCAAACCAACCCCTCTTGGATTCCACCCGCTCCAGATTCCTGTAGATAAGCTGTGCCGCAGCTTTGGTGAGTGCCGGAGACCCCCAAGTAAGAACAGGTGCCGCTAATGTAACTGATTTCAGGTTTTCCCAATGTTTCTCCGGTAATTGCTTTGGGTTGAACAGTCCTTTTTGGATTGCTATCATGTGACTTTCCTGAAGAGCGGAATGAAAGAGGGTTTGTCCCACATTTGGTATTATCAGGAGACTTTAGCCAAATTAAGATGCCTTACTGTAAGTACGACTGTACAGGAACAAATCACTGGGCATCAGATTGTTAGTGATTGATTCGCATTGTAGCCAATTTTCCACCGCCTACAAGAAAAGTACTGCAGAGCAAAGCCTTTAGACCATAAACGAAGTCAAACAACCCATGACACAATATGCAATGTGACGTTTCTCTAATGCTACAGTCTCTTAAGAGATATCAGTCGCTGCCACAGCAAAGCCATTCAAGAACCGAGGCAAGTCATTTTTGACATGACTGTTCATTAACTAAAATACGGTGAGAATCTGTATATGAAGGGGGGGGGGGGCAGACAGAAAAGTAGTATAAAACGGCACAGGTTGATTGTTTTTAACAAGTTTAAAAGAGCATATGCAAGTCTTTACGTAGCTAGTAATTACTGCGTATTAAAATAGTCACTGGCTAGTTTACCCATTCTTAAAAGCCTGCGTTAGCCTTCCCCAGAACCGTGCAGGTACAGTTTTAGTAAATATACCTTAGGTACACCACACTACATCAGAAGAAAAATGCTTACTTGACGTACAACTGCAAAGGTTTTTCATATTTACGAACAACGACCGCCGTCTTAGGGAGGGAATTCAGGAGAAGTTTAATAGTCTATTACATTTCTCTCGCGCTATTGTCAAAATAAGTCATTACACTGACGTGATAAGTACAGGAAGGCAGTGAATAATGAGCAACAGTCGTTTTAATCGCCTCTACCGTCGAATGAGCGTTCAGTACTTTACTCCCCCCACCACCTCCTGTCTCCGTCCGCCGCTCTGCCAGGTAACCGTTTACCTCGACGTGGACGCGACTGTGGCCACACGCGCGCTCCCGCGAAGTCATACGTCACCGTGCTCGCTCCTCTTCTCGCGCGCTGGTTAAAAAGAAGGAGGAAAGAGCACGGGAAAACATGTGAGCGCTCTGAGGACTTTAGTGAGAGGCAACTTTTATTTTTCTTATATGTTTTTTTTTTACCTGTGCATGTCCAAACTGCCGTGCTGTGCTCAAAAAGGAATTACATCTTAAAGGAACGTCACGGCTTTATTTTTTGTATTTTTTCCACTTCCACTGTTTTGCGGGTTTTGGCTTTTTCTGCTCATCAGGATAAACTGTGTTATTATTTTTGCTTTCATATTGTTATTATTATATTATTTTAATTTTCGAAGTTATACTGTATAACCAGAAGGGAAAAGTAGGGCTAATTTATTTTAAACACCTGTTTTCATACTAACGAATCACATTTAGAACACCTGCGTGTACAAATTTGACTGTTGTTTTTTTTCCTGCGTGGAGAAATATATACATATAAAAATATAGTGCACTCCAGGTCAACATCTCTCTCTCTCTCTCTCTCTCTCTTTTTTAAAGGGACGCGTTTTGTTTTATTTTCTATTATCATAATTAATATTATTGCAAGCGTATTTTATTATCTTTTGAGACTATGAAGCATTTGCAATTTGTGCTTGTGCTGGCCATCGCGGTCAACGTGTGGGAATGTGGGGACGCAAAGTTTGGCGAGAGAGGAGAAATGAGCCCCAGGAGAAGAAGATGTTACGACGGAAGCTTGCCCAAGCGGCTGAAGAAAAGGGAGCGAAAACTGTTGCTTGACGGCAGCAGCGGAGGAGAAGTTTGCCACAGGCTGTATCCTCGCGTATCCTGCTGCCCCACCAGGAGAGCCGCCTATCAGATCCTGCACCGCAGGGATCCCAGGGTAAGTTAAAGTCCGTCCGCACACGCAGCATTTTCTTCTAATGAAAGGACTGGCTTTTTTTTTTATTATTATTATTATTGCTAAGGCACCTGAGGACATGCATTTACAGCCTTTGTGCATTGTCATTCTGCTTCTTACTACCGACAGCTGAATTTGAGGATGGCAAGAGGAAGTTGCCTTGGGCTATGCTGCCAAGAAGAAGTCCTAATTTTTATGTTGCTGTGGGAAAGCTATTGTAGCCTTAGTGGTAGGCGACCTTTAAATAGCTTCAGGTGAAATCCCCATTCATAAAACTGTAAGCATATGCGTGGCTTAATTTTATTTATTTATTTCCCCCTCTTTTCAGTATCGCTGTAGCATTTATACAATCTTCGGAGAACAACTTAATCTGCTTCTATCGGAGGCAGCCTTAAAAGTGAACAAAAATCCTGCTTTCAGCAATAAAATGTTTACCAGCTTCGCATAATACGGTTCAACTCTAATTCGGTGTGTCCAATCCGCTTCGTTGTTACCATGGCAATCACTCGCCCGATTTACGTTACTTCTACGCTGGCCACAGTGAGCTCCAACCGCCGGCTGAGAGTGACAGAAAGAGGCGCTAGGTAACTAACTGTTGAGCCATTTACCCGACAAGGTAGGAGTTCGGCTGTACCTTTTTTTTTTAAGTCAGCCGTCGACCTTTTTACTGGAACTGGAAGCTGATAAGGATTTTTCCCCTCTTGCCGGCTGTTTGGCAGCCGTTGGTTCTCAGAGTTAACGCTCAGACGTTTGTTTGTCTAACGTCTTTTAAGTGTCTCGCGCTCTTACCTTCCACTCTTGACCGTTATGGCGCCAACCGAGGTAATAATGTAAGTGTTAAAATGTAATGCAGCGCAAAGCTCAGAGGGGGGGTTAATTAAACCGCTCTTCGGAAATGCAGGAAGGAGAAAAAAAACAGCGAGTGTATGCGGCCAAACTTGTAGCAGATTCCTTTGGATCCTCACCGGGCCATTCTCATGTAAACCACCCCTCGAATCATTCAGTGGCTGGGTGGTATCTCACTTTGTGTTGCGACAAAAAGCCATATTGCATCATTTAATTTGCTCAAGTCATGCAAATAAGAAGGGGGGGGGGGGGGGGGGGTCGAAACTGAATAGGACGAACTCGACTTCTCCTCCTCCCAACTACACTGCCCACACACGGAGCCCTTTCTGATTATGGCAAAAGAATAACAACAACACCATTGTGTTTGTTGGTTTCACTAATGGGAGAAGCTGGAGAACATCATTCTCCCCCCAGTCATGAGCCCCTGTCCAAGTGTTAATGCCTTTGAGAGGGTGCGTGTCTTTCACTATATCCCCCCCCCCCCCCCCGCAACAAACTTACACCTATTCCCTGAGGACAAGTGTTTTGTTAACGCTTAGTGTTGCCTACCTCAGTTCTTGTCTCCCTTCTCCTATCCCAGTCTCCCTGATTGTGTGAAGACTGTCCAGATTTTTTCTCTGATTTTTTTTATTCCAGCTGAATCGTATTTTACATTTTCATTTTTTTATGTGTTAATGTGTTTCTTCTGTGAATTTTTGCTGTTGAGTCATGCAGATGCGATCATAGAAGGAGCAGCTGTTCTCCCACACGAGGCTGAGCTTTGCAGGTGTGAAGGGAGTTTTAATAAATAAAAAAATGCAATGTAAAAATCTGAAATGACAGGGGAGTTAAGTTACTCATGATTTAATTTTCTTACCCCATTGTAGTTCCACTTTTTTTTCCGATTGTGACTCTGCTCTTGATCTCTGTGAAAGTGTGACAGCTGAGCCTCCTTGTTGCTGTTTTCTCCCTGCTTTTTTTGAGGCGTGTACTCACCAAGATTGAGCAAGAGACAACAAACAAAGGTTCACTTGTTCTGGTTTGGATGATGGCAACATTGGAGCCCATCCCAGTAACATATGGACACAGGGCATGGTTGAGAGCACACAAATGCTACTCTCTGTGGACCTTGTGCCAGCCTATGGCACGCAGAATCAATGGGCAATTTAGAGCAGGAGAGCAGGCATGCCCGCAACACTACATGGCATGAGCGTAGAGGATACCGAGACAGAGGAACACACTGTACATACAGCGCGGAGCTCCCTTTTGGAAAGGGGTTAGATAAATTGCAGAACAAAGATACCATTCAGTATGATTCTGTCTTTGTTTAGTCCATTACATTGCCTTCTATGAATTGCGATTTCCTATTTGCATGTCTGAAAGTGTATTTCACCTGTTGGGCAAAATCAGCACTGTACAACTTCTGAAGAGAAAATCTGTTCTGCAGCTTCAACTCGCTCTGCAACTAGAGTAAAGTGTAAGGTGTCCATATGTTAGCCTTGGGTCCCCTGGTCTAATTGACTTCGACAGACTGCTAATTTGTTGATACCAGAGAGGGAATGATGTGCCTGTCTATCTCTAAATTGGTGTTTACACATGGACCTCACACAGAGCAAAGCACTACCAGCCTGCTGCCTGCAAACAGCACTTGACCTAAAACAGATTACATTGTGTTTTATTATAGCTAATTTGTTATGTAAATAATCCTGCTAATTTCTTTTGGATGAAGTCTATGTATACCTTTGCATAATCACCTCAAGTCAGGCTTTGAGGCGCTTATTTGGTTTCATTCATTTTTTGCTTTGAAATTTGTCAAGCGTGGGTATCGTAATTTGATTTTAAGTGTTTGTGAACTTGGTAAGTAGGCAGAGAATGAGATGATCTTTTTGTTTATTTCTGTATACAGAAAGGGAGGTCAGACTGTAGGCTTGACAAGTCTGTACAAAAGGCGACTGAATAAAAAATGTTGCAATTGTATAGAAAATTTAAGCATGTTGAGTATTTCAGGAAAAGACAAAAACAACTTTTAGACCTTTGTTAGAATTCACTTTTATGAATGGGATCATGCAATCTCCAGTGGGAGAACAAGGAGGTAAGTGACATCACTAGTTGCTGCTGAAAATGTGGAATCGGGTGATGCAGATGCAATTGTGGAGTTGTTGAAGACAACAAACTGAAAGAAATAAAAACTTAAACTAAATAAAAACTACCCAAACATATCCACTGTAGAACATTAACAGAGTCCATGGCATTAACATTAAACTTTTCATGTATGTAGTGAACAAATTATACGTCATATATATCTTATAACTATCTTTAAATCTTGTGAGTACTTGCTTTATATATATCACATTGGCTAATTTCATGTAGTTAAATGGGAGCATAATGTTAGACATCATATACACATATTTACTGAGCTGATATATACAAGCCTAACACTGAAATAAATATACAAAAATATATAAAAGTCCAGTTTAAAGGGTAATTTGAACTCAGTGAGATCATTTGAAAGCATCTTGTGTAGTTTTTCTAAATTCTCAGTGTCGTCATATTCAGGAATTTGAAAACAAAGATTTGAAAATGAATCTCACAATCTAAACTCTCCCTTCTTCATAGTGTAATATTTATCATGCTGCTATCACCAAATGTCCAGCTAACCCTAAACTATATGTTTGCTTGCGTAGTGAGTGTGAAGTGAGAGGTAAAAGCAAACAGCAAGCCGTTCTAATCAGGCGTATGCCCTTGTTGCGTGTGGTCTCCAGATTTTCTCCACCAACAATACAGAATGTGGACGTCTCCTGGAGGAGATCAAGTGTGCTCGCTGCTCCCCCAATGCCCAGGTGTTGTTCCACTCCTTGGACATGGATAAGATGCCACACAGGGAGCCAGACCTGCCACGGCTCTGCCAGAACTTCTGCCGCGAGTTCTACTACACCTGCAGGGGGCACATACCAGGTAATTAAACAGATAATAATAGCCATTATTATAACTTTAATGTTGCCCGTGTGGTTACCTGATGGTATCCAAGTAAACATACACAGTGGAAAAGATTAAGTTAAAGTAAGCATGTGCTATATTTGGTCATTTGTAATTCTCATAAATTCAAAATGATGCGAACATGTTGATTTTGATTTATTAAAAAAAAAAAAAAAAATCAAACCCAGCCACACTTCTCATTGAGACTCAGCTTGCACATGCATGTGCAGCTGGAAGATTTTTGGACTTATGCAAGAAGTGGTGCGTCAATAGTCTGGTCTGTGGATATTTATTTATTCAGCTCTTACCTCATCTGACCTCACCCCGATTTGCTGTTGCTTGTCTCACCCATTTTTCTTGCTTTCTACCTCGTTTCTTAATGCATCAGTAAAATCACTTGCCACACTCTGGCTGTACGGACCCAGCACCTGATTAGTGTGCAGGCTGGCCTAGCACATTTGAGTAATCAAATTTGGAGAGTGATTTTTGTGCTTCTTATGACACAGTATCGAGTCTAGCTGTGTTTATGTCATCAGGTGCCGATATTGTTGTTCTCACGTCTCTTTTAGGTCTGTTGGGATCATGAAGGGTTATTTTAATCAGCAGAAATTTGCAATAAATTAACTTTCTGAACCCCTTGAAGGTAGTAACAATATGCAGACAGTTCGTGACATGTGAATGGAAAATATTAAATATGCAAAGGTGGGTGTGAAAACAAATTTCATGAATGCACTGACAAAATCCAGCCGGCCTGACCTGTGTTCCAGAAAACTTGACTGACTGGAGCAAAGTGAACTATTTTATAACCTGTTCCTGGATACAACTTGCTAGACTGAACTGCTGGAGTTGATTCTGTATTTGGGATGCATATGCACCCTAGCTGTGGTCTAGACATGACTGCTGGGTGCTTTGCCTTCCTCAGACATAAACTGTCACCTAAAACAACTCTCTCATGCTCTGCCATTAAACTGTTTTCATTTGGGTAGTAGGTTAACATGATTTGTAAACATAGCTGAAGTGTTGCTGTACTGGCCTCTGTCGTTCCTGACTATTAGATGGCAGAAACACAAAAAAACAAAAAGCCATTGATGCAACAGTTTCCTATATGTGTAATGTACTGTTAAATGGGATGCCTCTATCACTGAAGCATTTGCCTCTCAGAAGATCACAGGTACCTTCAGAGTGCACACCACACAAGATCAAACACTTCTTGACTGTCTCTTCTCCTACAGCCAAGTCTTCTTCCAGTCTCGGTCGCCACAAACTGATTAGATCTGCTAAGATTTGCAAACAGAGAACAGTTTCAAACACACTTGTCTGCAATCCACCCACATGATACGCTGCAGCTCAAGTCAAATATCAAACACATACATTCCATCGGAGTCCTTGCTCATCTGCATTTAATGGCCTACCGTAGTATCATGTACAACAATTCAACTACAACTGATGTTGGCGAGACGGACTCTACAGAGCAAAGGCAAAGAAGAAGTCTGGCATTGTCAGAGTTACATTGTTTCCTTATGAATTGATAGACATATGGGCTCAGAGAGTCAAACCAGAAAACCTCAAGAGAAGAATCCAGACACGACTCCCACCCCGTCCCCCCACTGTAGGCTCCTCCCTGTACACCCCCCATCAGCCCCCACAGATCAGCATATGTGGTGACGAATGACACATTTATTTTTCTACAAAGGTTGTGTGTATGTAAAACTGCTGAAGTGCATCAAGATGTCAAGTACTTTGGGTGGGCCACCCAGGTTGCCTTGGAAGATAACCAGATGGAAGTATAACTTTAGCAGTGGGGAGCCAGGAATATGGACAGAGTTCTGTCTCTCACTCTGTGTGTCTTTGCCTTTGCTCCCTTGTTCTCTCACTTCTTTTCTCCTGGTTTGTTTCCTGCCTTTTTTTTAATGTTAACTCTTTTACAGTATCTTTTGTTAGTGCACACCCTGCAATGTAGGTAGAAGACATTGTCACGCATACAAGGAGGTATTGGCGATTCCTGAAAATCATCTCCAAACTACAGACAGATTAATTTGATTGAATGATGTACAATATGAGCAATGCTTTTCTTAGGCATTTGCATAAATGGTAACAATTAAGTTGGAATTTTTGAATGTGCAATTCCTTTTTTATATTGTACCTGAATATTGTAATGGGAGGCAGCAAAAGTGAACATAATCCACAAAGTAACCACAAACCTTGCCTATCAGTGTCACCTGTTTTGCTAATACAAAATCACCAGTCACAGGTATTAAATTGAAACAGTAGCCTTTACTGCACCCATAACTGTCGTTCTGCAACCATGAAACTTCCTACCCATCCTTGATTAGCCCACGTACCCCTTTTCTCCATAAAGCTATTTACTGCCTTGACTCTCACTTCTGCCTGGGGCCCTCCCACCTTCTCCATACTTCTCTTATGTCCTCCTCCACTCATCCCCGCACCCTCCATTCGATGTCCCCAACCAGCATGGTTAAGATAACTGCAGACACTAGAGTGTGGGTGGTATAGTCAGAGCTGTGTGTGTGTTTCTACGTGTGTTTGATCTTCATGTTATGTTTAGATGTTTGAGGGGATATCCTATCACCTCCAGTATTTGGTGCGGTCAACCCTTGCGGTGTGGGGCAAAGGGAGTAGATGAAAGGAGGGACAGGGAGAGTCCTGTTTGTGTTTTTACCACTGGTGTATTTGCTTTCCTCTGTCCTCTGAGGGATTGACTAAAGGAAACAATATTGGTAAGATTGTTTTTAGGTCGCTAAGGGCCCCGAAGACCCACTGCGCACTCTGCTTATTGCCGGGAATAATGTTGTGACTGCACTGGCTCGAGGGGCAGCTCTGTGTGACTGCTGTGTTTATGCAGATTACCCTCTCCTCTGGCACTAAGTTGTTTTAGGTAAACTAGCAGGCCAAAGGGAAATAAGGAATGATGTGATGTCAGTTTTACCTTGAACTCATGGGCAGAATTTATGGAAATACAATCAGTCAGCATTTTGGAACATCATGTCTTTGTTTGGCAATTCAAGTGATGAAAAGCTCTCACCCTGAAAACAATTTTGTTTATTCAGTCACATGCCATATTAAACAGGTGGACTTTTTCATTTCACAGGCTATGCCCATGTGCAGCTCTGTAATGCAAAACAGCCAGACCTTTTTGAAGAGTAAAACAAGTAATTTGGTTGGGTTTTTTTTTTTTTTGTTTGTTTTTATTTGATCAAAGAACATTTTAGGATACCTGTGACTGGCAAGAAAAATGAAGGAATAACATTTTTAACTCCAGCTAAGTGAATGAATACAGTTTGAAAATTGGAAACTGCCATCCAGCATCACCAGATTAGTTAACCGTTTAATGTGTTGATTTTGAGAAATAATGATGGGAAAGGTTGTAAAAATGTAGTTTTAGAAGAGTTTTGTAATTTGGTAACTTTTTTGACATTTGTTTTCAAATTATTTTTTTCTGTATCTATAGTGTTGCAGAATATATTCAAGGGGGTATATGTGTGATTCATGAAATTAATTTGGTTCCCATAATTCACTGCGATGGAGACATATTGTTTCTGGTATAGAGTCAGATGCTTTTGGCAAGGTTTTACCTAGTTAATAATTCTAGTAATCATATATTTGGCTTTCTTTGTGTCTCACATTTTTCAAAATGATTGAACTCCTTGTGGAGCTTTGTGGAGTCTTCGTTGGGATGCAGTGGGGTTTTTTTCTTTTTCTTTTTTTCCCTAGAAATAGCTTTCTTAAGACCACTTCTGTGTATGTCACAACCTAGTCAACCATCAAATGATCTATGAATCAGTTGAAGAATTATATTTTTAGTGCCAAACAGACAAAATTATAGTCCTCATCATGCCAGTTCTTGTACTAGGTTTATTTCAGATTTTTTTTTCATGTACAACGACTGAGATGTGTACTTCCTCAGCAAGCTTGATGAATTTTGCTGCCACTTGCAATGTGTTGCTGTTCATTTCCAGTAAGCTTTCATTTAGTGTACATCGACAGCGCACACTGGGTTTAACTATCTAAAGCAGTTATAATTAAAGGATCATCCAGCTGTAGCAAATGCAACCTCATTATTGCATGGTGTTGAACCAACTGAATAGAAAGACAGTCTCCTCTACTAGGACTAAGGCATGAGCATTATTTCATGAATAAAAATAATGACAAGGTAAACTAAAATTTAGAATGCAGTCATTCTTCTTTCCGGAAGAGGTATAGTTCACTGTAGAGCCCTTTCTAATCTGTGATCCATTTGGTTTGGCCCAGTTTGCTTTCACTTGTTCTTTTCAGCTCAGTCTAGCCAGGATTTGTTTTGGCTCGTCAAGTAGAACTCCAACTCTCCCCGACATACTAGCACATCACATCATTTCTCATCACATCTCTCTTCTTCTGCCTCCACTTACAATCTCATCTTCTCTTGCACAATAGCCACAATACATTATAGGCAAACCAAAGCAAGCAGGCCAGACGAGCCAAGTATAAGAAGCCATTCAGTATCTAGTGAGTGCATGACTTCATATCTCGGTATCTGTTGTGTTTTCTAGAACTGTTCCAAGCCGATGTGGATGAGTTCTGCCAATACTATGGGAGGAGAGATGCCAGTTTGTGTTTTCCAGATTTTCAACGAAAGCAATCACATCGTCAGGATTCTAACTACTTGGGAGATGAGAAAATAGAAGAAATCAGTAGGTATGTAGTCTGACTTTTACAGTGTTTTACTGCATTGATTGTGTGATACCATGGAAGCTCTAAAGTAATTTTTAAAATAAGTTTTGACAGTGCCATGTGTTCTAACAAAATTAGCTTCTTGGGTTTTTTTCTATACCTATGAGAAGCAGGCATACAGTGGGGCAAAAAAGTATTTAGTCAGCCACCGATTGTGCAAGTTCCCCCACTTAAAATGATGACAGAGGTCAGTAATTTGCACCAGAGGTACACTTCAACTGTGAGAGACAGAATGTGAAAAAAAAATCCATGAATTCACATGGTAGGATTTGTAAAGAATATATTCGTAAATCAGGGTGGAAAATAAGTATTTGGTCAATAACAAAAATACAACTCAATACTTTGTAACATAACCTTTGTTGGCAATAACAGAGGTCAAATGTTTACTATAGGTCTTTACCAGGTTTGCACACACAGTAGCTGGTATTTTGGCCCATTCCTCCATGCAGATCTTCTCGAGAGCAGTGATGTTTTGGGGCTGTCGCCGAGCAAAACGGACTTTCAACTCCCGCCACAGATTTTCTATGGGGTTGAGGTCTGGAGACTGGCTAGGCCACTCCAGGACTTTCAAATGCTTCTTACGGAGCCACTCCTTTGTTGCCCGGGCGGTGTGTTTTGGATCATTGTCATGTTGGAAGACCCAGCCTCGTCTCATCTTCAAAGTTCTCACTGATGGAAGGAGGTTTTGGCTCAAAATCTCACGATACATGGCCCCATTCATTCTGTCCTTAACACGGATCAGTCGTCCTGTCCCCTTGGCAGAAAAACAGCCCCATAGCATGATGTTTCCACCCCCATGCTTCACAGTAGGTATGGTGTTCTTGGGATGCAACTCAGTATTCTTCTTCCTCCAAACACGACGAGTTGAGTTTATACCAAAAAGTTCTACTTTGGTTTCATCTGACCACATGACATTCTCCCAATCCTCTGCTGTATCATCCATGTGCTCTCTGGCAAACTTCAGACGGGCCTGGACATGCACTGGCTTCAGCAGCGGAACACGTCTGGCACTGCGGGATTTGATTCCCTGCCGTTGTAGTGTGTTACTGATGGTGACCTTTGTTACTTTGGTCCCAGCTCTCTGCAGGTCATTCACCAGGTCCCCCCGTGTGGTTCTGGGATCTTTGTTCACCGTTCTCATGATCATTTTGACCCCACGGGATGAGATCTTGCGTGGAGCCCCAGATCGAGGGAGATTATCAGTGGTCTTGTATGTCTTCCATTTTCTGATGATTGCTCCCACAGTTGATTTTTTCACACCAAGCTGCTTGCCTATTGTAGATTCACTCTTCCCAGTCTGGTGCAGGTCTACAATACTTTTCCTGGTGTTCTTCGAAAGCTCTTTGGTCTTGGCCATGGCGGAGTTTGGAGTCTGACTGTTTGAGGCTGTGGACAGGTGTCTTTTATACAGATGATGAGTTCAAACAGGTGCCATTCATACAGGTAACGAGTGGGGGACAGAAAAGCTTCTTACAGAAGACGTTACAGGTCTGTGAGAGCCAGAGATTTTCCTTGTTTGAGGTGACCAAATACTTATTTTCCACCCTAATTTACAAATAAATTCTTTACAAATCCTACCATGTGAATTCATGGATTTTTTTTTCACATTCTGTCTCTCACAGTTGAAGTGTACCTCTGGTGCAAATTACTGACCTCTGTCATCATTTTAAGTGGGGGAACTTGCACAATCGGTGGCTGACTAAATACTTTTTTGCCCCACTGTAGCTTTGGAACATGTTTTGGGTTCACTGGTCCATTTTGACATGGTCCATACTTTCAAACTGACATGCCATGCAATTTCTTCTGTAATCCTAAAGTTTGTCCAGACTGCTTTTGCTCAGCTTTGCTAACATAATGAAAATGCTTATCCTGCGTCATTCTGTTTTCCTCCCTCACTGCAAAGGTCTGTACATCACAGAGAGCTTTGCCCTTTTGTCCATGGGGGGATGCCTTTCATCTCAGTTTTCCCTAGGGCAGAAAGGCCAGAGACTAGGCACCTGAACAGCAGCAACCAACTTTCCGTCAAATAACTTCCGACAGTTACTGAGTGAAGGGCTTAAATTGTCTCTTCTGTCTCATATCCTCTGAGAAGTGTAAGCACATAAATGACAGTGAACAGGCTCCATTACTTTAAAAGGGTGGGAGAAAGAGCCAGAATTAAGTCAGCTGAGCTATCGACTGAGAATATGAGCTTCATTTTGGTGATTTAAGGCACAGGGCTTAAATGCCCTGTGTTCCTTGCACAATGCAGTGTGGCAATTGTGCACTTTTATGGTATAGGCAAAAAAAATAGTCATATATGTTGTCACTGGGTGGTGTGGATGATTATAGACAGATTTTTGCCATAGCACTTCATATTGACCTCTCTTATGTAGATTAACCTAAGTAGTCATGTCCACAGCCTGGAAATCTGCAGGGGTTCTTGCCCTCGTCTCACACTGGTACATTTGAGGGTAAATGTAGGTGGATGAGGTTGAACTTCATGAGTTTTCTTCTTTCAAAGAGCCAGATCTGACACACACAATTATTGCCCAGAAAAATCAATGTTTTGAATAAAGATGGGCAATGGTAGTTTTCTTATATTTTATTGTTCTGAGTGTCATGAATTGCAGATAGAGTGCTCAAGTGCAGATGCCTGGAGGCAGGCAGGTTAAACAGAAAATCTATCTTTATTAGGTGGACGTGATGTTCAATAATCAAATAATGAAGTCCACGAACTGAGACACAACAAATACAGGGAAACACACTAGGAGAGTAAACAGGTTATAAAATGAAATAAAGTTAAACCAGGAGTAAACCCTCAACCTATAATCAGACAACTAAGAACATAAACTCGCAAAGAAACCAAATAAAATGTCTAAGAACAAAGAGTACAAAGCTTAAAAAAAACCCTCAGAGCTCCAAGACCCAGGATCATGACAGTCAATAAAATATAACAGTGCAGCTGATTTAGTTTTGCTTTGCATGTAAATGGATTTAGTAGTTATCAGCTAGGACACCTTTTAAATACCTACAGCAATAATTGTTTTTAAATGTTGTCCAGGTAATGTATACTGTTGCCGGATATATTGTATTATTCTTTTAGTTTATGTATGGGAAAACCCTCAACATTTGAAGCCTACGGCGTAAAGCTATGGATGTTTGACTGCTTTCAGGTCTGTTTGTCCCAGTAGAGGTAAGGGTGACTGCAGATCTGTTCAGTGTGATCACCTTTGGCCTGTGATCAGACATTTATAGAGCATAATAGGTCATGATTATGAAAATGATGTGGATCAGTGAACCATAGCTCTTGGTGGTATTTGCATTTCTTTTAGATGTTCTGATAAAATGACAAGATATCTTTTTGTGAGAAAAATGTTCCTGTAGAGTCAATGCCAAGATTCACTGAACTTGTTGAGGTGGCAGGTGGTTGCCAAATATCTTATAAAGACCCTGGTATGTTTTGGGGGTTATTTTGTTTTTCTCTTTCATCTGTACTGCTACCTGAAAGTCTTCCTGTTCTGTCTTATTGCTGGATTCACTGACATAGTCATTCTCTGTTCCTGTTCATATCTGGCATTAAAATGTGTCTTAGATTATTTGTTCACTGCTGAATAAATCTAAGTATAGAGATAGTATAGTACAGTAGAGTATTGAATGCACCCATTAAGCAGTCACATTGAGTCAGTCAGTCAGTCCATTATTTCTGGTGGTCTGCACAGCAAATGGCATCAGTTCTTTTAGTAGTACTCTAGTGATTTGCCTCTCCCTAGTGAAAAACAGCACTTTGGCAGAGTGAATTGAGTTGTTTACCTGCAGCTATCATTAACCATTTGTTTTGAATAATACTGTTGTGCAAGGAAAAATAAAACACTTTATAGTGTTTGACCTTGTTTAGCTATGGTTCAGCTCATGTGCTCAAAACTGGTCAGTCAGGGTGGTGGTTCTGGATTGGAATTTAGAGATAATTGTTGGTAAAAAGTAAGTTCCAGTAATTTAGTAGTCCGTTTGCTCTCTGGTTGCAAGCAAAATTGAGTTTGCAAACTTGAGCCCATGCAGGATTCTAACATTTGGTCTTAGCAAGCGGAAATAATGTAGAGTACTTGTTTGTTTGCCTGTAAAGTGGGAGAGTGAGATCCGGTCAAAAGTGGTCACTCGATACGTATGCTAATGCCAAGTGTGAAATGACGCACTTAGCACAGTCCGTTTATGATCGGATCACCCAAGACGCATGTTGATGGCAAATATGAACAGGGCCCTTGACATTTTGTATCTTCCTTGTTACCCAGGAAACACAAACACAACTGCTACTGTGCCCAGGAGGTGTTGAGTGGTCTAAGGCAGCCGGTGGCTGTGGTGCACTGTGGAGATGGTTCCCAGCGGCTCTTTGTCCTTGAGAGGGAGGGAATTGTCAGGATACTCAACCATAACCTCGAGCTAATTAAGGAGCCTTTCTTGGACATCCACAAGATAGTGCAGAGCGGCTTGAAGGTAGGACCAACTTTGCCTCATACTGTTACCTGTGAATTATAGAGGTAATATGTTGAACTAGATAATCATAGTTGTAAAGAACAAGGGGAAAAGAAAGAAAGAAACATGGCTGAGAGTACATAAAATATTTCTGCTACATTTCTAGAGTAAGGAAGTAATACAACACATGTCTTCCCAACACAAAATGTTTTCACCTGTGTAATGGAATGTCTCCAGGCAAGGTAAATTCCTTGGCAGTCTTGCTTGCATACTATTAGTATTATATTATATGATTAGACCAAACAAGCAGTCATTCATTAATTGTGATTGTGCATTGTGCTATTACCTGCTAATTAAATGTACACAGTGCAAACATTAAGCAAACTGATAATTTCTGCTACCTCTCATTAGAATGGTTAATGGCTTTCTTAATCTCTCCCATATTGTTCCTTTAAGGGTTCCAATATTATAGGGTCTTATTTATATGACTACCACACGGGATAATGGGAATGACAGTTAAGTTTAAATTGTAACCTTGTTTATGCTTGTAGTTCAGTTAAACAAATAACTTCATATTAGAGGTCTGTGAAATCTTTTTTCCTCGTCCTGCACTCTTAGTGTAGTCATGGGGGTGTTATTAATACAAATAAAACCTGTAGACCTGAAAAGGCGGATCTATCCGCACCTCTGTAACATTTAACTTGTCTGTCTGACCATCTCTGTTGCCAGAAGAGGGAGGATGGCAGGGTAAACATATGTTCTACTTTTGTTTGGCTATCTGCCCTATGTGGGAAAAGTAAACATAGCCAAAGCAATAAAAAAAAGGTGCACAGGAATTTTATTGTTTATGTCTTTTGAACATGATACACTCTTTTGGAAATAGTTAGGCTTGCTGTGTCCTTGAGTTGATGTATTCTCAAAAGTATGTGTGTCGTGCTACGCTGCTAGTTCTTGAAATGTCTTCTTTTTTTTTTTTTATAAATTCTCTATGGATATATCATTTCCAAAGACACTTAATCTTCTTGAGATTTATTTTTATATCCATAGACCTTGGGTAATCACAGATTTTGAATTTGGTAATTGTTCAGGAATTGTTTAGATTGCATGAGGAGATGTGGTAGCTTAGATGTCTGTGGGGGGCACACTCCCAGACAGGAAGTTTATCCATCACGCATGCCTCTTGCTCCTCCACTGACAAGGTCCTCTGCTTACAAGGAGTCAAACGGAGCAGAGCATTTGAATATTAAGCTGCACCCTTTGGGATGCTCACCCCACTCTTCTCAGCTCTCTTATCTTAATTTACTCCAAACTAGTTGTGGATAAAGTCACTATTATGACAATTAGATGTGGCTCAATCCCCCTGCAAGCCCCAGGAGTCCTATTCTGAACTGTTGGCTGCCATAACGGTGCAATCCACTCCAAGGGAGGGCTAAGGTGTTTACTGGCAGAATCAACAGGATGGAGCTGCCTTTATACATAAAGAGGAACCCATGCTCTCAAGAGACAAGGCAGATAACGGGTTAATCATCAACCTCATGTACATGCTTTGATTGTAATGTTCTATGTTTCCTCTTACTCTTCTGTCCCCCTCCTTCCATGGATCCCTCGGTGCCAATTTAGCTGAACTGCACAAAAACAATACTACACTCTGGTGTGGGCTTCTACATGGCTGTGGGTGTTCTTAGAAATTCAGTTTGCTTTTAAAGTCATACTGTCCATTTATATATTCATGTTACAAACTTTCAGTTGATTATGTAACTCAGCGGGATCCTGTCTGCAGAAATCTATAATTGTTAAAATAATTTAAGCCCTATTTTGGACTTGTTGTTTGCAAAGAAACAATATAGCATGTCAAATCTGAGTAACTGTTGATGTTGTTTTTTCTTTTTTTGCCAGGGTTTGGGGGTTGTTTCTTAAATCTATTCCACATCCTTCAGGTTAAAAAGAATAGGGACCATTGGGTTTGTTATCAGCGCACAGTTCCAAAGCGATTATCTGTGATCGTGTGTGGTTATATTACTGTTTGTGGCATAGGTGCACATCAGTGAAGATAATATATACTGGGTTTACATCTCTTGCCTTTTTACATGATAGCTTTCCTCATCCAGATTTTAAAACAATAATTCACTATAACAGAGCCCAGGTGAAAAACTCACATACCCGCAGTTCAGACCTGTAAACCATTAGAAACATTGGACACTAGGGGTGCAACGATACACAAAATTCACGGTTCGGTTCGGTTCGATGCTTTGGTGTCACGGTTCGATATTTTTTCGATACAAAAAAATGTTCATGCATTTTTAATTTGTCATTTATTAAAATTATAAATATATATTTTAACTCAAAAGTACAGTTTTTAAATTTAACCCTAACCCTTGTGCGTGTTTTTTATTTTGACAGCGAATGCGCACCTGCGGACCACTTATGTGTAGCCCTGGTTATTTAGCTCATCATATTGCAGCCACAGAAATTCTTTTGTCCATGAAACCATAAAGCTGCACTTTCTTTTTGCCTTATAGTCTGATTTGTCATAACTTCTCCGTTTTGTGGTAAGCTTTTCTTTGGCTGTCACTTCTTCACCCTGACCTGTCTTATTTGGCTCAGCAGAACTGAAATGCTTTTACACGCTCACTCACATAAGCTCAGCGATTCTCTGCGCGATCAACCTCTCACATGTTTAAGCTTGCTGCGGGAGATTTCACTTGTCATGTTTGCATAGTAAGCTAACGATTAATAAGACGATGTCAGAGGAATTGGTGCACAAATTATCATCACTCACAGATCAGTGCTGTCGCTCTCTATACACAGTTCGCACGATTGCAAAGTGAAAGCAAAAAAACAAGCGCAAATTCAAACGCGACTTCAATATGTCACATATTGACAGTGGCTCACCGATGCCAATGACATAATTACCCAGCTACATTTCTGAAAGAATGCAAAAGCACTGACATATATTTTTCCTACAATAGCCCGACGGGCAGGGAAGAGATAGATTTTGGTAGCCCGACTGAAAAAATCGCTAGCTCCGGGACGTCAGGCTAGCGATATTGCAAGCCCTGTATCTGATTGAGGAATCACTCATCTTTGGAAAAGAGAGTTTATTACAGAGAAATGTCTCTTTCCAAAATAAAAGCTATACTATCCGCTTCTTCTGGGCTATATTCTCAGCAGCATAAGGAGAATCATGTGCTAACAGCTGTCTAAATGACTCGGCTAAAGTTAGTAGCATGCTTGCTTTTTTTTGTCTGCTTCCACTTGTCTTTGCACTAGGATGATGTCGGCGTAAATGTGCAGTCATATTCGTTGTGTTCCCACTAGTGCTTTCAGGTTAATCTCGTTGAAATGACCTTAACGCCACAACACGGCAAATCTCCGTTAACGAGCTACCGCCGATCGCTCCGTGCATGGGGCTAGACGGCAAACACTTTAACGAGCTAACTGCGCTAACACACTAGTTCACACCAATGTAATTGAGCATTGCATGGCACATCCAACATACTGTTTTACTTTAGTCCATGACTCGCTTACCTTCAGGGTCATACGTCACATGAAAACCAAAATAATTCCAAACGCCAGATCTGAATGAGGGTGGGGGAGGTGCCCTGCGCTCTTCCTTCTGACTATGCTGTCTGTGTTGAGCGCTCAGTGGATCTGCGCTCGACAGTGCAGCCTAGGCGGAGTAGTCGAACACAGATTCACTGAGCGCTCAACACAGACAGCATCGTCAGAAGGAAAATTGATAAAATAAATTACAAATGTTGTATTGTTCGATACATATGCGTACCGAACCGAAAGCACTGTATCGAACGGTTCAATATCGATACGAATATCGTTGCACCCCTATTGGACACTATATTAAGCAATAAATTGGGACAAAAGGATGGCCCCATATGCTGCTCCAAGTTTGTTTTGTTGGGGTTTTTTTTTGTTTGTTTTAATCTGTTACTGGCATCAAATGAGCATATTCTTGATTGTTTTAATATGTTACATTTGTATTGTTTTTAATTGAATATAGGTTTTAAGTTAATTATACAAAGATTTCTTTTTATCCTCTCTATGTTTTACATAGCCTATAGGGCTGGGCGATTTGCTCCATAGTTCAATCATACTGTCTTTCTCCTGTTGGATTGCAAAGCATTGCTGCCAGGAAAGGATGGCAGAGGAGGTTAACATGCACCAATTAGGGCTGTACTCCCTAAAATACAATGTGTGGCCTAAATTCAGAAAACTCATTACACACTGGTGAGAGAGAAACACACACGCTGAGAATTTATTTCTCAAATGTCAGTTCCAATTTTTTACACCTGTAGCTCTACTAACTCATCCACTCTGTTTAAAATGCCTCACCTAGTTCCCCTTCACTCATCACCGTTTTCTCCCCACTTTGGTGGACCAAAAAGTTACATAGAGGAAGTATAGTCACATTACGCTACAGTTTAAAAATCAAAACAGCTGCTATAAATATCCTCCAGATGTGACATGAAACTATGGCAAGGCAGATTTAATTTATTATGAATTACATAATAATAATAATAATATTTATTTAATGCATCAGTTGGAAATGAGCTAAAAATGGCCTTGATTGGTGAGTTGGCAAGCTATCGTTGATCTTTTGAACTTCATTCCCCAGCATTAGTATCTATTGGGGCGAACTTAATATCTCCAAAAGTTGGTGGTGTTCATCTGGATGTAGCGTTTTGTGGGAGAAACATTTCGTCACTCGATTGAGAATGCATCAAGACGGCAAGCTTAATAGTTTATTTTAGGTTATATAGCTTATTTTTGCAAACATGGTTATGTGTTAGCCTGTTTATTTGCCAGTAATAGTGAACCACAGGTGTATTTCCAGTTGTGTACTTTTCATGATTTATGGAAAGCAATGCTTGCAGCATACAAAGATTACATAAAATTTTATAGTGCTTTTACAAACATACATTTTAACACTATTAAACCTGTCAGGAACCACAAATATCCTTGAACGTGTTTGGAATTGCTCTCAAAGGAACCTATGAAGATGCAATCAGAAACGGTGTGCAAAAAACTTTAGAAATGCTACTTGAGAGTACAATGCATGATAATAACAGTGTACAGATATGGGTGACCAGCATCCCAGAGCTAACAGTAGTCCTATGAATCACTATGCATGTGGGTGAGTGGGCCTCTCATAAAATATTTCCCTATTCAGCCAAATGATTCAGAGCATTTGTGCTGTCCTTGGCATCAGAAGATCAGATATGATGGAGTAAAATAAAGCAGTATGTAGTGTTGGCTGCTCTTGTTCAGGTTGTAGTTCTACCTTAAGCTTTGCCCATGGTGGAGAGGGCAGAAGTTGAGCTATATAAAGGACGTGTTTGTAGTGAAGTGAAACCGAGTGTTAAGGAAAATTAAAACTGTCCACTGCAGCCATGAATTTCTCATTCATGCGTCCTTGATCTTTGTTGGGGTTTGTTTCCCACTTCTTCTTATTTGTGCTTATTCCTTTTCCTGTTTAAGTAAACTTTTTAACCAATCAGCATATTACAAACAAGTGATAGTGTGCACAAAGGTGCACCTCTGTAGCCACTGCGCTGATCGAGATCCTATAATCCTTCCTTCTCTGTAGCTGAACAGCTATGCAAGTGGACACCACAGTACTATAAAAACAGCTTTGCACATAAATGCTGCAGTGCTCATATAAATATTGTTGGCTTTAAAAAAAAATCATCATCTTTGTGGTTGATGATGGATTATATCTCGTTCTTGGTTAGTTGGAGTGGAATTTGTGCATGGCTTCTCGATGGTCCAAGAATTTAAGTATCACCAGCTGAAGGCATTGCAGTGGAAAATTGACTGTGTGATTCTTATTGCACAAGAAAAAAAGAGACAGCAAAAAAACTGTGTATGTTGTTTGTGAGGGAGGTACGAGCATGCATGCTGCAGGTTGTCTTTGAGTGAAGGGTGTAGAGGGTGTTTTTGTTCCAATCAACTCTAATGGAATGTCTTTTTGTGGAGTGAGGATCAAAAGGTTCAGGGTTATAATGCATGAACCAACACTTGTGTCACTGATGCTCAGTGACAGCTATCCCTGCAGAATTGGAAATTGCTGCATTTCTTGTGACATTTTCTTCATAATTCTGTGAAAATAATCACTGAGAGATATCAGCTGGTTGTTATCCCTGCACCTCACATTCCCAGGTTTATTTGGAATGATGCCACACGTTCCATAGAGCCAAACCCAGAGCTCCAGAGAACAGTGTTTGAGGGAAAAGTGAAATGCAGGGACAGGTATTTGTGAAAAATGAAGAAATAATACCTGGTGAGAGATCAGAAGTCCCCTACTTTGCTTTGGAAGAATGATGGTAGTCATAAAAAAGACAAAGAGATTCATGGAAAAAATGTGTTTTAAGTTGACACAATGTGCATGGTGATTTGTACAATTTGACAGAGTCACTACAACAATCAGGGAGCTTTGAAGTACAGGTGCAGCATCTATAACTACGAGAATCATCCCTTATAGATGGAAAAACATGGCAGAAACATGTAGCTCCTCCTGCATTCAGCTACACACGTGGTATCACTCTAGTCAATGTACTTGAACATCTTTATATGTAGGTGCATTAGAGAACCCTAAAAGCTTCAGAATTGGCTTTACACCTAACAATATGCACAAAAATGCAGTTTGTACATTCTTTAAATGAGGTTGTTTATATAGTGTGTAAGTTTTTGAACCATGCCAAAAATATCTTACCTACTGCAGCTTTGGCAGCAGTTTTAACATGATCACTGCTCACGAGTCCCAGTTTGGCACTTTGTCTTCTTTTAATCAAGCTATCTCCATGGACCGGCTTACAGTGAAAGGCTCGCTGATGCAGTGTTTGTTTCTTATGGCTCTGGTGCTAGCTCTGCTGTCTGCCTGCTGCTGAAGGAGCTAGTCATTAGCAAGGGAGCTAATATTTCAGCCCATTTACCACTGTGTACCTTGGTGGTCCCCCTTTGGCTCCGGATCTAGGCCTCTTTGGAATCACAGCTTTTGACCCACTCCCTATGGTGAGTTTATTTTGGGGATGTGGGTCACTGCATCTCTAAATCTAACATATGGATCCAAAATTTCCAAAGGTGAGGTGGAGAATTTCTCTTCCCATCAAGAAACTTTTTGACACAGGGTACTCACTGTGTCTCCAAGTAAAGAGTGCTGCATCCACTCCCATATAACTCTTGTTTTTATTTGACTTCAATGGTCTGACATTTAGTAGTACTCATAAATTTTTGCAGCGGAACCCTGCCTTTTGGGGTGGAGACTTATTTGTCAACCTTCACAGTATTTCACTTTATATTCAGATTGATAGACCTCCTGTGGCTTATCCTGTGGGTCTCTGTTTTTCCTCATTGGTACTTTGAGTAATACCTTGGCAAATAGTCATCTTTTTACATGTGTATGGAGCCTGTGTTTGGACTGCACTGGGTCCAGTGCAGTGTGAACCGAACTAGTAGATCCAGTATACCAGTTTATGTTTTTCTTGTCCTGTTAAATAAACTACACCTATCCAGAAAAGTGCCAATATAGTGCAAACAAATATTTATATGTATATATTCTTTTCTGATTTTCTTTCTCATTGTTACTGTTTTGAGAATGAATACCTGAGGAATATGAGTGCAATGTCAGTGCTTTTGTAGTAACTTCAGACCTTTTTAAAGCTATTATTGATAGTAAATGAAATGCTGTTATATACTTGCTTAAGGATCACTTTAAAAAATGTTCTTAACACCTGAGAATTCTGCTCATTCTGTAGTCAAGAAGAAATACAGGGAGAGAGTAAAACATTAAAAAAAAGCCAACCTGACTTTCCTTGCCTGGGGAATGAAATGCTATAGCTGATTATTACAGCTAACTATGACGGGAGGACCACCAAGGTAGTGACAACTGATGTAGCTGCCTCCAGGGTTAGACAAAGGTTTACATATTACACAAGCAATTTAGATGTTTTCTAAACATGTTGCCAAGACAGTGGGAGTTGGCAGCTCTTTCCTTGTTTAGGTTGTCTTTTTTTCCTTTTTTACTCTACTCTAGCCCTACCCCCCCCCCCCCCCCCCCCCCCCCCACCACCACCACCACCACCACCACCTTCCAAGCCTCGTATTTTGCATGGATTTTGTGTAAATCAGTGAAGAGTGAGGGGATGGGGAGCGAAAAGCAGGGACTGAAGCACTCTGCACTTTTGTGCTCTCTATGAACTGTGAGTGAGCTAATAAATTCTTTCAGCCACTCAGCATAGCATTCACAGATATCCCCCAAAGATTACACACACAAATCACCGCACAATAGAGGCCACCGGGAGGGTCTGGGCGTCACTGGGGCCCCCGACCCTGGGGACAGGCGCACATAAACAGGCTGCAGAAGACCTGGCAAAGTCTATGATTTGCAGAGGAGATGCTGCTAAACCCTGAGTCAAATGCTTCCTAATGATTGGTAAAAGTATGTTTTAAAGGTGTGTAGTGAAATAGAAGCAAGAGTGAGAGAAAAGCAAAGAAGTGAAAGGGAAGATGAACGTCAAATTAAAAAAAAAAAGGGGGGGGGGGACAGTGGGAAAACTAAAACAGGCAGGGGGTTATGGATGTATAGAGACTGTGTGTTGGGGATGATGAAGATGACCAAGGGGGGTGATTCCAACCCCACACAGCCAAGCACAAGCCAAGCAGGGACATAATTAACTCCTGGATCTTTTGTGTTTATCATCTGACTGCAGGGCGGAGATGAAAGGGGCCTGCTAAGCTTGGCATTCCACCCCAATTATAAGAAGAATGGCAAGCTCTACGTCTCCTACACCACCAACCAAGAGCGCTGGGCCATCGGACCACACGACCACATTCTCCGTGTGGTTGAATACACCGTTTCGAGGTAATGGGAGAAGTGGTGCACCAAACCACTGCCTGAAATGACACCATTAAGGGTACATAAAAGGTCGAGGTTAATAGAGACTGGATATGCAAACTTATTTTAAGACATCTTTAGCACATGAATGCAAAACAGTTTTCATTTTAGACAACTGTGATTTGTAGTACTGTACCTATGAAATGTGGTGAACATTCCCATTTCCCATTGTTTTTAATTTTATTTAAATTCTAAACACTATAAAAAGGACAAACTTTTCTCATATGGAAGTTTCTGATTACTGAATTGTGGATTTTTTGATTATACCACTAATAAATCCAACCTGCTAACCTCAATTTCTGCAAGAAACCATGGTAACGAAACCTTCAAAGGCACACTGAGGATTCTTCTAGACATGCAAAGAAATCAAAACAGATAATTTTTGTCTTTTGAGGATTTAGAAAGTAGGTCAAATTGCCAAGAAAAGTGTTTTGCTAAAGATGTGCAACACTCTCATTATCATAACAGTGTTTTGACCTGTGATTAAGAAAACAATCTTTTCTCACGAACATGTTTAAGTGTTACATTTAAATTTTCATAATCACAGTTGTATGTTTGACTTAATGATCTAATCTTAATTATAATCTTGGCATGCAGTCTTGGTAACTGCAGCACATAGTCCTTAATTTGAGGGTCCAATACAGAAATGGTAGTTAAAGTACTTAATGGTAGCTTAAAATACTTTTTTTTTTTTTTACTTTGGGCTTTTTAAAAATTGCACGACTACCCAAAACAACACAACTTGCCATATTAGTTGCTGATACTGTGAAACTAAATTCTCATTTTGCACTTCACTTGAAATTGTGCAACATTTTGCACCCTGTCTTTACATCTCCACCCACTGTCTTTGGCGATACATTAGATTAAGACTAAATGTCTGCAGAAAACAAAGTATTTAAAGTAATTTAATGTTGGATTTTGTTCAGCGTGTCATGTCAGCATATCTTATCCATGCCTTGGTGTCATTGTACCCATTAACAGAGTCATTATTTGAAGCAAACAGACAATCCATGGTGATAGTGCATGTTATACATTCACTATCACCATGAGCTTTTCACATGTGAAAACATGAACGCTGAATTGAATGGCCTTTAACCTGCCAGCTCCCCATTAACAGTCTGTGTGATATAAAGTTGCGCCAAATTAGTGAAGAAAAAAGCAGATAACAGTTCAGAAAATTCATTTACAAAAAGCATTATCTTTTATTGTATATTTTAAAACACTATATGACCATATGTCTGTGGCTTTTACATCAGTCAGAATGACGTTTTAGGCCAGCTGTCCACTTTCAGATATCATACATTTGAACCCAGACCCCTTTAAAAATAAGGGAGCAGACAAAAGTCCCCTTATTTATAAGACAGCGTAAAAGCATCAAGGTATAGAAATGTTGTGGGTACTCCTTATAAATGCAGTTTAGCAAACATATTTTTTGCATTTGCAATTTTTTATGATTTTCTCAGGAAGAACCCAAACCAGGTAGACACAAGGACAGTCCGAGTACTAATGGAAGTGGCGGAGCTGCATAGGAAGCACCTTGGGGGCCAACTTCTTTTTAGTCCTGATGGTCTGTTGCACATCATCCTGGGAGATGGCATGATCACTTTGGATGATATGGAAGAAATGGATGGACTGAGGTAAGATCAAAAGTCCAAGGGTCATTTTATTGATGTTTATATACTGCTTTGTGCTCCATGTTTCAATCGTGACCTACCGTGTACAATTTTGAATGCGTGTTCTTGTTTTTGCTTGCAGTGATTTCACGGGGTCTGTGCTAAGGGTCGACATAGACACAGATAGTTGTGCTTCTCCATATTCCATACCACGGAGCAATCCTTACTTCAACAGCACCAACCAGCCACCTGAAATCTTTGCACATGGATTACATGATCCAGGCAGGTAAGTGAAACACTGCACTCTTTAAAGATTCTTGCTATGACTGATTTTCAATTTTCAATTTTCAAATGTAGAAATTCTGCTCATACTATAGGGTATTTTCATTACTGCTCTTGTAGAAAATATGAACTTAGCACAAACAGTAAGGCATTTTGTGTTGGGTCGATTGTTTCTTTGTTGTTAACAATGCTTCCCAGCAATAAATCTTATACAGTTGGAAAGCCTGTTTATTTCCTCTTATATGGTGACACAAGTAAAATCCATTTACAGGTTGAACAACAGAGTTTGATATATGATCTGCACCCATGAAAACTTCTTCCTTTTTAAAACAGTGTTTTTCCTTCCCACTGTTCCCAAGAGCTTGATCAAAAGGTCTCATTTGATTGTTGGGATTTTCTCTGTATTATTGTAGGGTCTCTACCTTAGTATAAAGTATGTCAGTATAAAGTATGTTGAGGTGACTGCTGTTGTCATTTGATGCTATATAGAACTATACACAGCCACAACAGCTGGTCACCAGCTTGGTCACACTCCTGTGTGATGGCATCAACCTGGACTTACTGCTAAATGTAACGTTCCTCCACATGTTCAGGTTCCTGGGCACATGTTGCTGATGCCAGCAGTGAAAGGCAGTCATGGCAGCCCTGTGAGACCGGAGACTAGCTGTGTGCAGTCTGTTCAGGATTGTCTTGGTAGAAAGCTGTTGGCCGTGTCATCTTGCAAACCTTGACTGTAGTTTTGTAGAAGACTGCCTATGATTCACAAGTGCTGAGAGTGAGGAAACAACCTGACGGAGACGCCTACCTTGCAGCCTGTCTCTGGCATTGCCCAATTTATGGAACTTCACTTTGGAGGCCTCCCTCCAAATAATGCAGCAGCTTGGTTTTTGCTTAACATCAGCTGGAAGTAGCCCTATGGGACAGCCCTATTCAGATCAGTCAAACATGGCCTGGGGCATACACCAACTGACCGGTGTACCACGGTCCGTGCTCATCCCAAGATGCTGCTAAACACTAGCCAGTCAGGCACCTGATTGTCAGCAACTAGGCTACTAGAAGTTCGAAACAAGACTCAATAGCAGAACAAGCTGTTCAGCACATGCTCAACTCTGGTGCTCAACCCAGAACAAATGTAGCACTAGCATTAATGGGAAATAAACAAGCTTTCCAACGGTATAAAAGTTCTTACCAAGATGCATTGTTACAATAAAGAAATAATCAACTGCATGCAAATTACCTTTTTGTGCTTGTGTTGTATTGCCACCTTTTATTTGTTTGGTGTTTGGATATTACTTCTAGTTATGTTATATTCATTCCTGCCACGCTGTGCTCTGTAGGTGTGCAGTGGATCGACTTCAGTCAGACAATGGGAGTCTTGTAATCCTCTGTACAGATGCCAGTGGCAGAAACACAACAGCAGGAAGAATACTGGAAATTACTAAGGGGGGCGATTATGGTGAGTTACAATTTCCATGAGAATTTCCAAAAATGTTCACAATATTTACCTTTTTCGCATGTTTGGAAGGAGTTTTAATATACCCAGTTGTGCACAGTCTTTGCTGGAGTTTTGTTTGATTGCATTACATCCTGAGAAAGAAGTGAAAATACATTAACATCCTGGATAACCTTTCACATTTATTTCCCTGAAAGTGACATGTGTTTTTATGAATGTCTTTCATTTAGTAAGAACAGTGTTTTGGCAACAGATTCAGAAACACACCAGGTTGAGTGCAGAAACAGTGAAGGTTAAATGTAAAAATGATGTGATCCAGAAATATTCCCCACTTGTGGTGTGTAGATTTGCCAGTGGAATGTAAGATGGTGTCCACAAGTAAGATTTAAAGCTGTCAACAATAATAACTGTCTAGATGATGGTTTGGCGCTGTTGAAAACACAGCTGAGAGGAATCTAGCTGTTCTCACATTGAGAAAATAATCAATAACAGCAGCACTTTACACTGCTTATCCTTCCTTTTTCCACAAAAAGAAAATTACAGCTCTTTGTTCCAAAATATATGAGGCAGGTTATCCTTGCGCTAAGTTAATCCTTAACTTTGATCTCTCACTCCATTTGAAAATGTCACTTCTTGCCACAGACCACCTCTCTCTTGGCCTGATGCCCGATTTAGCCAGTTACCCAAACTCCAAAGTGATTACGGTTGGGAAATGAGCACACCCCGTCTCGGATCATAAATTTTTAAGGGCGGCAAACCTCCATTCATATTTTTCCTTGCCAAGAAATCGTAATCCAGTAAATGTGCCACATTGCCTCACCATCACGCTTTTGAATAAAAGATCAATACATTCTTTTCCAGTTTTGATAAAACACGTCCGATTTAAATCTAGAATTCCCTCTTTCCTCCTTTTTTGTGTCTCATATAAACAACACAGCAATTATGTCTGATGAACGTGGTCTATGTTTTTGATTCCAAAACAAACAAAACAACACCAGTGCATGAATCAAGAAAAGCAGTTAAGTAGATTACAATCCATGCAACATCAGTGAGACAGAAGAGATTGTCTCTGGGATAAAACATGCATGCAGACAGTTTGTGATGGTGTTACAGATGAATGGCAGTAGGTCTATGAGTCTATTGGAAGTGCCTAAATAAGACCTATGTCTCCTTGTCCCAATAGAAAATGAGCCCTCTGCCTATGACCTGCATTCCAGTGGTGGAGCACCACCTGTGGGGGGTTTCATCTACAGGGGCTGTCAGTCTAGGAGACTTTATGGCAGTTATGTCTTTGGAGATAAAAATGGGTAAGTACAATAAAGAAATGACTGATTAATATATTTAAACAGACTATTTAAGTAGCTGTATGTTTTTAAGAATTAACTGTTTACATGATGACAAAAATCTATATTTCAAAGTCATTCTAACATCTTTATCCTCCTAGAGTTGATTTATGACTTAGTAAGATCAACATGACTTTTCTTCTAATATTAAAAACTATTTCCTTTGCATTAGCATGTGCCAGTGTAAACACCAAGTTCATCCACATGGGAGGAAAACATAGACTCCCATGTCACCACGACAGCGCGGACCATTGAGTGTCAGTGGAGATTACACATTGCTCTCTGTGCTGTTCACACTTTTCTCTGGTTTCTCTGGTTTTCTCTGTTTTGCTGATGTCAAACACTGACAGTTGAGTAAACAAAGGGGGTAAAGTGTGTCCCCTCCCCAATCCGTCCAATTATCGCAAGCTGGCACCGTGTTTAAAACAATGTGTGGTCAGTTAATTCTGTGCCTTATTACAATTTGGGAGCATTTTGTTGTGGCAAAGTGAAGGCTCCGGCATGATGTTTGTTTTGAAACTAAAGGCTGACTTCCTAACTAACACCATGTGGGACATGGTGTAGAAAAAGAAGATGGGTCATGAACCATGCTGTACCATGCTACTACAGTTTATTTCTTTTGCTTTCTCCCCTGTGCACAAATGTAGTACTAAACCTTTTACAGTATCATCCAGTCTGCAGTCACTTACCATGAGTATTTTTACTTTTCACTTTAGTAACCTTCGCATCCTTCAGAAGTCTACATCTTCCACATCAGCGAGTGGTGAAGAGTGGCAGGAAAAAGCTCTGTGCCTGGGCTCAGCTGACTCCTGTGGCACTATGCTTGTTGGACACATCTTGGGTTTTGGAGAGGATGAACTGGGTTAGTATGGCAATTAATAAAAAAAGCTAAAAATGTAATTGCTTCTGAGATCTTTTATCTTTGTTTCTTTTCTCTCTTGCACTGATCTTTCTTTAGATTTACACCTGACCTATGTTATGACATATTTTCTGAAGCAAGGGTTTTAATCCATGACTCCTTGAAGGCTTGTTGACTCTGTGTGTGTGTGTGTATGTCTGTGTGTACAGCACATACATACATAACACACATAACCACAGCATAAAACACCACTGAAAATCTGAAAACAGGCAGCATGGTGGCGTGATGGTTAGCACTGTTGCCTCACAACACCACTGTCTGGCCAAGGCCTTTCTGTGTGGAGTGTGCATGTGTTAGCCCTGCATCAGACTGGTGACCTGTCAAGGGTGTACCCTGCCTCTCACCCTATGTTAGCTGAGATAGGCCCCCCACAACCCTGATAAAGATGCAAATGGATGGATGGATGATAAAGCCAACACGCCTCTCATTAAGTAGTCCAAACATCTTAGTTAGTTGTCATTTTCGTAGGATAGTCATAATCTTCCAAAACCTCCTTAATTTACTGTGCCACCATGACATGTGTTAAGTGTTTCTCTGGGCAAGTTAAAGATTAAGTTAATATATGCAGAGTAACCTGAAATGAACTGACACAAGACAGTTTTATAAGTTGGATCCCCACCACACACTCGAAGAATTGTAAACCGTCAGCTCTGATGTTTCTGATTAAAATGAACACATGATGTAAATTGTTCGCCCGGCCATCAGAAATCTTTGATCACAGTTGTTGCCAGGTCTTGGAGTTATTGTTTGACGAGATATTTAAAGATTTCTGTATTCGATCAGGATTTGCAAGTGGTGCAAGAATTGCAGCGGGGGCCAGGCCTATGTCCCAAAAAAGAGGCCCCACAGACAGATGTTTACAATTTGTCCCCCTATGGAATTTTCTTGCAGGCTTGTTCCTCATTAAATCATCTGCCTGGTTCCCAGTCATGAGTATCCAATTGTCTCATTAAACTCTTTTTTTAAAATCCATTGGCAAGTGCAGAAATGCAGAAGCCTGTGATACACTCATTTTCCTAACCCCCTCATGTCCTCCCCTTTCATTTTCTTGTGTTTCCTTGTCTTGTCTTGTCTCTTCTTTAGTTTGGCACTGGGATCTGCTGAATAGTTGTTCGGACATTGGAAGTATTTCATGCAGATGATGCTGATGGGATTCCCACTTAACTGTTCTTCTTTTGCAGGTGAAGTCTACATACTTGCAAGTAGTAAAAGCATGGTGCAGTCACACAGCGGGAAACTCTACAAGCTGGTGGACCCGAAAAGGTAAAAGCAGGAAGTCCCTTGGTAATTTGTGCTGGTATGTAGTTAGTTGTTCGGTGATTAAGTGATTCCTTCTTAGTGGGGAGGACATTCAGCTATTCATTAAAAAATCCTGCATTACGTCCACAAGAGGGCAAACCAAGACAATGAGAGACAAAACTACTGGTAAATCGCTCTCTCTTGAGTTGAGTTTAGTTATAAACTCATTCCCCAAAGGTTGTAATTGAGTTATTCGCTCGAGTTAGTCTGAACAACATTTTCAGTAGCTTTAAGAGTTGATTGTGATTCCTGTCAACAACAACACAGAGTATTTTCAGTATATTCAAGCAGGACAGCCGTTCCCAAGTATTGGAGAATTTGGGATTTTTTTAGACAGCAATTATAATTGTTACCTTAGCATGTTATTAGCCTATTAGCCAATTCTTACCGTTAACTGTTTTAGGCATATTAACGCAGCTTTAAAAAGTTAAGGAGGTTAAAAAAATTAAAAAATACAAGCAAATAATTCAACAGTGTGAAGATGTTTAACCGATATCATGAATTCATAATCACAGCTAAAGTTTGGAAAAATAATTCAGGAGGATGATATCTGAAGGGTGAAGCAGCAAACGCTGTATGTACTAAGGTTGTCACGATACTTGATTTTCAAGCTTGACACTTATACCCAGGAAAATATTCTAAATACTAGATACAATTTTTGAATTTTTGATTTTGATAAAAATTACACTTCCTCTTAGAACAATAAAACTAATAACAGCAGTGATGACAGCATTTTTAGGTTGCCAGACATAAAGAAAATACAGTAAGGTAAACATGTAAGGTTGGCTGAGGTCACACTGCACTTTTCGTGACTTGGCACCATATTTTTTATTTTTGATCAAAAACAAAAGAAACACAATACTTTCTAGATACAAATATTTGTGATATCATTGTAAATGAACTCATTGTATTAGGATTACAGACAGGCAGGAGGTTTTCTCAAGCATTAAGGTTATAATTTTTTTTATATTAGCCATAGCTGTTAGCTTCTTGCTTAATGATAATAGACAGCTAGTGTGGCTATAAGGTAACTGTTAATAGTTACCGGTAGATGGATAATGCTTGTAGACAACAGCTAGGTTCTGTGCAGTTATCTATGATAACTGTGTGTGCGTGTGTGTGTGTGTGTGTGTGTGTGCGCCGATATCAATACTATTGCTAAAGATGATCTAATCAGTATTAATTTTGTATTGTCAGTTAGTTTCTTAGTATTGAGATATATGTATATGTGTATGTATATATGTATATATATGTATGTATGTATATATATGTGTGTATATATATATGTATATATACATATTTTTTACAATCCTCGTACCCACACACCTCTGCTGTTCTGACTTGTTCTGACTTGCTGCACACCAAGTGTTAATGCAGGTGAATACTTCACTGTTAGCAAAGTCACTTTTTGGAAATCATCCTGTGCAGCGGGGACAGAGAAATTATCAGTAGTTCTTGCTTTTTCAACAATATAAAATCAGTTTCACAATCGCGTGGCAGGTGTTTATTTTTTGTTTTTCCTTTTGGATCATGTTATCAAATTTAGGATATCCGTTAATACCCCTAATCAGGACTGCCTATTACAGATGGAAGAACTACAGTAAACCACCAGCTTTATTTTCATGCTGTGATTGTTTTGTTGTGAAATTTAGATGAGCCTAACAGCATATTATGAGATCTTAGTTACTCACAGATCATCACATTGAAGAACAGTGTCATCCTCACTGCTTACACACATTCCTGCAAGTAGAATTGTTTATGCACATTACAGCTTCCCAGAATGGATGCTGAGTGGTTACTGGAGAAAAAAAATTGCCTTTCAAATTGTTTGCTTAGAAAAACACTGCTAGCAGCACTGATTCTATTGCTTTATTCATCTTTTGTCTACTGGTTAGATGCTAAATATGCAACAGTGATATTTTGGTAAGTGTGAGGGAAAAGACAAAGACACCTGTTGTCAAGTAGCGACATTTCAACATATTAACCACTAACAGGGTGATATGGACAAACTCTGTATAGCCAAAATATCCATGTAGATACACTATCCATTCATTTTCTTCCACTTATTGAATTCAGGGTCACAGAGGGATTAGAGTCTATCTTGGCTGTCATAGGGGAAGAGGTGGGGTACACTTTGGACAGGTCGCCAGTCTATTGTAGGACTAACACAGAGAGACAGACAGCCATTCACACCTACATCCAGTCTAGAATCACTAATTAACCTAACATGCGTATCTTTGGACCGTGGGAGGAAGCTCAAACACGCAGGCAGAGAAGGCCACAGCTGGCTGGTGGATTCGAACCCTCCAGCACACGTCTACTTCCCTTTGGGAGGTGAAATCCATTTCTTTTCCAGTTTAATGCTTAATTAGCTGTGGAGGGAACATGTGCACAAGTGCAGCTTCATCATTTATATGTCAGTACATGTCACCATATCATAATCCTTACCATATGCATCGCAGTATTAGAAATCATTCTGATAGTGATAGATCTATAAACTCTGCTTGGAGAGCCAAGTACATGTGAAAAACATTTGTCACTCAAGATGAGGAAATATGAAAACGGAATGAATTTGACCCACAAAAATACAAGAGGGATGTATAAAAAGTTTGATCCGAAATATTTGCAGTACAGAAATCACTTCAAACATAAGAAGACTTTGTAATTCAAACCAACTGCATATAAAGTCTCAAGCCAAACCCACTCAGTGATTGTGCTTTATCTTTTTAATCAGTGCTTTTGCAGGGAGATGAGAGCATAAGATCCTGTAGGCCTACCGGTTCAAGTGAATGAGTGGCTTGTGATTAAGAGAAGTAAATAAAGTAGCATAAGCATACTGAGGAGAAAGAACACAATAGAAACATATTCACATCTTATTATTCCTGGGTGACGGCAGTGCCACCCAGGCATTAGCACAGTTAATTACAGCACAGATGTTTCAAAGGGGGCCCTGATGGCTTGCTTCGTATTTATGTTTTCTGGCATGGCTGCTGGACGCGTTTCTCCCAGAGAACAGTTCTTTCCACCATCAACTGGACTTGTTTAGTTTGTGTGGACCCTGTGGTGTTAGAGTCCTGACTCCTAATACACTCTGGCTTCGTTATTAGGATTTTGTTACAGGGAGGATGGAGAGAGTGGGCAAAGGGGGGGAAATGAATAGGGTAGCTAACGTGTCTGACCCCAGCACGTTATCAAGTCTGGTGGTCCTCCCTTCTTTTCTCTTCCCTACTGCAGGGACATCTGGACTCTGAAGCCCATTCAGACAGAGGTTTGTTTTAGAGTGTGGTGGTTTTTGTGGCCCGGTATAGCATCTCACGCTGTGTTTTAATCAACTTTGTGTTTGGGAACATAGAGTGGGAAAAAGAGGAACCGTTAGGGGGAGCGGTAAAGGCTTACAAGGAAACATCAACCATAAAATCCCTCAGCAGTGTTTGTGTAAACACGTCCTGGCCAAATGACTTCATTTTTAGGTATTTGTTTGTCAGTTGGAGTACCCCTCCAATAATAAATAGGCCACCATGCATTTTGAAACATGCCGAATGGGTGTGGTGTGACTGAGGTTGTACGCGAGAGAAAGCAAGAATGTAGAAAGGCGCGGCTTGTTTTTGGTGTTGCAGTGGGATAGAAATATGCATTAATATTTATCATTAATATCTTTACTGACAGTATCTCAGTGTGGTGACTGTAAGATGTGGTTGTGGTTTAACAATCAATGAGAGGACCTTAGAGTTTAGAGGATAAGAATAGGTATCTGTGTAAGCATGTTTAATGTTTTACCTTTCCACAGCAAAGTAAATGTAATTTCCACCCTTTGTTGCTTGTCTTTAACATACATCAGTAACCCTGGTTCTGCACTCCTGAGTGTGCCTCGAACATACTGCAGGTATTCAGGGCCTGGGTTTTGCTTCTTTTCTGTCCCACTGAGTCTGCATTTAATAACAATTATTTGTACAGTGAAAGCATTATATTTGTGCCAGGAACAAACCTGTTTTATGTCCTTTTACCTGTTCTGAGGGTCATACAGTAAAGTTACGTGTTTATCACATCATAATTCAGAATCCTCACATTGCACCCCCACCTTGCTCCTACGGTCAGTCCTTGGCAGGAGCTTAATTAACATATAGAGCCAGATCTCCTGCTGCTTTCTGGTACAAAATGCAATTTGCCATTCTTCATGTTGCAGCTCGTCACAGGGAAAGCAGTATTGAGAAGGACTTTTCACACGTTCGGGTTTTGTCAGCTGCAAGCTAGACTGATTGAATTACAGTGAGCAGAGCCCTTAAAAAGACACAGTGAACTTCAAATAGGGCCCTGGGACCTCCTTTATGAACTGCATTAGACATGGAAGTCACAAATCACTAGATGTGCTGAGGAAGGAGACCACGGGTGCTCCTTCGTGGATATATTTATCTGTATGTGTGCTTTTCTGTGTGTTGTGTGCATAGATGTAAACCATGTGGGTGGTGGGTACACACGCACATGCGAGCTTGTGTGCGTGTGTGGTACGCCAGCTCCCAGCACGCTACAGGAAAAAAAAAGTCTTTTCTTTATTTTCCTATCCCTCCTAAATCTTCCTACATCTCCGCTGTGGTCCTCCCCTTGACAAAGCTGCTTGCTAGTCCCACTGAATAGCCCTGGCTCCTACAATACACAGTAAATTTCTTACACAATTAAAACAAGGAAAGAAGCTACAAAAGGAGCCCCCAAACAATGGAGTTGGATGACAAAACAGCAAAAGAGACCACACTGGGCCGTTTGATTAGGCCATTGTTAGAGTGCACAGTGTACACCACTCCATAGCCCTTTTCTCACATACACCTCGTGTCAATCAAACAGACCCTGCGAGCTAACAAGCTAAACACAGATACACACTGACAACAAGTTTGAGGCAGATCATTCGCACTCCTTCGACATGGAAGATTTGAAGGATGGTCACTGTTAATGTTTAGCTGACGTAAGGGAAGAAGAGAAGGCACAAAGAACCTGATCCTGCATTCATCTGCCCTGTTCTGTATGTTATCTTTGCAGCTGTGCTTGCGTGCTTTGTCACTTTTTGCTCTGTTTTATGTTCAGTTATGGCATGATCAGTGTCTCCTGCCACTCTCTGACTTTAGTTGTTCTCTTTCTGTCTCTCCACTTGTAACTCTTGTGGAAGCACTATCGCCTTCTCCCACTCCCTTACTCTCACACATACGCCACCCCTCCCAAAGTTGATAAATTCCCACAGTGGCTGTTGACCCAGCTGCCTTTGTCAAGTGGTGCTACCAGCAGGTGCTGTTTTCACAGCCACCCTGGCAGTCGTACAGGCTGTTTAGTAGCGCTGCTGACCCCTGCCTGCTATTAACAGTGTTAGCTACAGACCAGCCCCCCCAATTCTCTAGGGACTCTTACTCTTTCTCCCTCTCCTTCTCTTTCTGTTTTCTCCCCTCTTTTGCTCTTTTTTTTTTAACTACATGCAGCCTGCAGCAACAAAAGCCTGCAGAGATGGAGTATGGAGTTGGGTGCTGATGGGAGCATGGGAATCAACCCCCACCGACACTCCATCCTCAAAATTTAAAGCAACTTTAACACATACACACAGGCAGTGTGTCTGTCAGAACACCTGCAGCACACTTTTCAAATCAGGAAATCAGCATTTAAGATTTTCTTTATTTAACATATATTTGTGAAATTCTTCAAATATATAATTAGTATGCACAAAATCAAGTGTATTTATCCCCCAGTTGTTAGTATTTTTTGTAATAAAACTGCGTCTTTCATTTAAATCTGTACAGCAAGTAAAATGAAAATAATTTATACTGAAGTACCGACTGCTGGAACAGGTGATCAGCACCTCACCAAAGCAGAATAGAATGAGTATCTAGTGGTGCTTCCACAACAAACACAAAGTAAACACTTTGAGCAGCTTCATTACTCACAGAACCTGCTCAGTGGGGCTACTACATGCAAATCCAGGTTAGCATTTACACCGCATTACCAAAACCTGTCAGAGCAACTCTTATGACACCTCCGACACTCAGAAATGGAGGAAAAGCTTATTGATGCCATTTGCGGGCAGCCTTCGCTCTTAGAGACAGGTAAAACAGGAAAGAACACAATCGTAAGACTCTGATAAGTTTTGAGATGTTATTGTAACGTAAAACGTGACTACCATAGGAACAGCTACCCAGATGGAAGTAATATGTATTCTAAAAATAGCTGATTTGAGCTTTAATATACAAATTGCTGGTTGTATGTCTTCAATCTAGTTTTGGCTTCTCCTGCTGATTGACTATTTGCTCTCCTGCCATGATTGATGAGGCCCGTCCTCTCGTGGAGTGAGAATTACATACATACACATTCAGTGACCTCACTGCTCACGCCTCTCATACCAGCACCGGTCCACAAGAGTCCAGTTACCCTGCCTGTGTGTCAGACATATGCGCACACGCCTTAATGTCCAACAATGTTTTGTAGTATAGTACAGCAGAAATGTTTACACATCTATTTTTCTTCCTCTCTCTCCTTTTCACAAATGTACACACTAGCAAATGTGTGTGTGTGTGTGTGTGTGTGTGTGTGTGTGTGTGTGTGTGTGTGTGTGTGTGTGTGTGTGTGTGTGTGTGTGTGTGTGGGCCGGTGGGTAATAGGCACCAACAGACGCTTCACATTCGAACTTGATTACGCACTCACTGTATTATTTCCAGATTTGTGGAGCGTGATATGAAATAATTGTGTTTCAGCCCATTTGCTGATGTGCGTGTCTGGATGTTTGTCTTAATATGGAATAATATGCTTCTCTGGTGTTCAAACTTGACACATATGGTGTGGAGATGTTTCTGTTTGTGTCTGTGTGCATTTTCCAAACCGTGTTCATATCTGTGGGAGCCATGCTTTAACCCCGTATGTCGTTTCGTTCTTCGAATAAGAAGTCAAAACAAAAACAACAACACATGAAGCAGCTCATGTCCCAACTACACGCTTAAATATTAACTTGCTATTAATTGGTAATACGTAGAAAAAGAGCCCCCGTCACTTTAACAGCATGTCACTGGAAGAAGAAACACACGCCTCCTTCAGGAGCAAATACATAAATTTTTAACTTGGCAAGTTAAAAGTTTACATCTTAAAGTCCCTCACTTCAAAAGTGCTTTCCCACTTAAGTTACATATCAACAAAACCTGATAGGCTCGAAAATCTGAGACCACGGACGCAGCGTGCGATGGCAGATTTGTCTTGTTGTACCATTCAAAAATAGCTTTGCGGTAAATAAATAGCTACCACAATACATCACAGTCAAGTGTTAGATGCTTAAATAGAACACATTTCCTACAGTCCCATCCTAAATCATGGTATAGTGTTACTGTGTAGCTCAGCCAGTGTGAGTTGGATGAGTGTTTTGTTTTTGTTTAGTCTCAGCTTTTTGTTTAACAGGACATTTTTTTAAAAGGTTGCGTGAAACTTTGTAGAAACTGTTGTGATCTGGCAACTAAATGTGTTTGTGGGCGAGGCTCAAACCTCTAAACAGACTTGTGTAAGCCCAATTAAACGACCCGTGGACGCTGAACGACTGATTTCTGTTTTGGACACAACAGCAGTTCATTAATTTGAGGCAGATGCTGATTAATAGGTAGAATTTAAACAACATATAGCACATCTCTTGACATGCAGTCATCCAAACAGTGAGTTATACCAAAGCTACATGCCTTTAAACCACATTTTCCCTTTATAAATCAACACAATTCTGATTACGTGTTATTATTATTATTAAGAGTTGAAATATGTTCTCCGGTTATTAACTTGAAATGTCTTGTATTATTTATTTGGTTATAATAAATTGTCACTGTGTCGCTGTGGCTTAATCACCATATTGAGAGGCTTCTGTCTGCTGAATACTTACTTTGTCTTCTTCTGTTTTTTTTAACAATTGCTGCAGGCCTTACACCCCTAAGGAGTGCCAGCATCAGGTGGAGCCACCGGAGCTGCTGATGACAGCTTGTTCCAGACACTGTAAGAACGGCCGCTGTACTCCCACCGGCAAATGCTGCTGCAACCCCAGCTGGGAAGGACAATTCTGCCGAGTCGGTAAGAGTGCATCTGTCGCCCTCAGCGTATAACATGGACCAACATCGACGTGTTCTTTCACTTCAGATGTGGAAAAGATGTTCAGTAATATCTGCCATAATTTTCCTAATCAGAAATCAGAGTACGTCTGAATAAAACAAAGTTTAAAGTGTTTTCACTCTCTCATACCCTGTGACTGTAGCCAAATGTGAACCAGCCTGCCGCAATGGAGGAGTCTGCGTGGAGCCCAACAAGTGCCTGTGTAAGAGTGGCTACTCCGGCAACCAGTGTGAGAAGAGCGAGCGGGGTATGCCCAACGACCAGGAGAACGGCGGGATAGTTGACCACATCATCGACATGACCTCGTACCTCTTAGACCTGACCAAGTACGTCGTATAGTGGTGTGGCGGAGGGGGCCGCTCCCCATCATCCATCCTCAAGTCTACACACATCTACCTTTCGCCCTCAAAAGACTCTTAAAGAGGTTTGCTAAATGTGGCCCCTTAATTTCCCCTCACATTCTCACGGGCAAGCACACACACACACACACACACACACACACACACACACACACACACACACACACACACACACACACACACACATGCAGGACCCCATCAGACTGCTTTTAAACCACATCACCATACCAAGCTTTTCCTCTCCTTACCTATAAGCTACTTGTTCCTGAACACCAGGCCTGGCATCCAAGCCGTGTTCACATTTCAGAGAGCCCTGCAGACAGCTGATTGATGAGTTCCACTAAGACATTTCCTCTGCTGCTCTAAAAACGCCTTCACTGGCTCCACAGGAACAGGAACTCTGCCGGAGCGGACTGTTAAAACCCCGAGACTTTTATGCTGCCTTACAAAAAATGGAGTTTGAGGCATTTCAGTGGAGACAGTTGATTATTCAGGAGTTCATTAAGGATTCAGAATTGGGTGGCTCAAGATGCAGTTTGTGTTCACGGTCCGTTGAAACCTAGCAAAGAAATAAATGTCTACGCACTCAGACTGTGAGCACGAGGCATGCGTCTCATAGAGCCTGCAGTGCTTTTTGCTTTACTATTCCAAAAGCACTAACAAGAGGAAGGCTGTGTTGACTCATTTATGTTGTGTTCAGTTTGTGGGTACATAGTCATAAACAGCAATTTACAGTATAAAGAACGTATCACTCATTTGCTATCAGTGTACAGAGAGGATCTACACACAGACGTAGGAATGAGCGAGTTGAGAACATTGTACTTTGTCAGCGCCAGTTTCATGCAATTTGAACGGAGTGTTCGATTCCCATGCACTGTATTGTTTTCCTTTCATTCACTTTTTTATTCAAAATTAATTTCAACATTTATTAAAAGCGCAATGAGAGTAGTTTCAGCTCCACACGTTCACACAGCACACTGTCACAGGTATGGTTTAACAAACTCTTTTCATTGCGTCACACACTGAAGCAGAAAGCTGAAGTCAAAACTATAAAGGGAAGGGATGAAACGCGCTGATGTATATTTCCAATAGAGCTTACCTACTTAGTAATACAAGAAAAAATCTACAAAAAAATCTATAGCATTACTATTGTTATCATAGAGGAGGGTTTATTTTTTTAAGCGTAATAATATATGGGAGAATATGGTGTTTATAGAAAGCAATTTTACACTAAGCTCGTCAGTTCATGTCATTTCATGTTGTACTTATACATATGCAGCTTTTATAAAAGACACGCAACGATGTTTTCTTTTTTCGCCCAGAGTACAAGTAACGCATGTCTGTGCCTGCAAATAGTCATTCGGAGCAGTTGGTGAAGCTCATCTAAAACCCACCCACCCCCCCCCCCACAGCAAGACCGTCAGAATTGTGCTTCTGTAGTAAGATGATCAAAGATCCCGACAGGCCACCAAGTCAGTGTGGAAGGAGCTCAGAGGCAGGGATGGCATTAACCTGAGGAAGAAAGTGCAAATTCTCTTGTGAGCATTTCCAGAGTAAGGCAAGAAATTTTAAGAATGTGTTTGTTATTATAGATGCATATAGATGTATTCTTTTAAACCGGAGACTCATCCTAATAAGAACATTTAATTTTTTTACTTTTCTTCTTCACTACCCGTAAAGCCAGTCTTCCCAGAACTGACAGCTGTTGTTTTAACAGTTTTTAAGGAAAATATTTATCCTTGTACTTTATCCACAGCTTTTATTTTGAAAATCTAGTTTCAATAACTTGATTTTCAATTGAAGTTTAGTCAATTGAAGTTTAGTGGCCATAAATGATGTGCTTGTTGTTCATCTCCTGCTTTCCTTGTGTTTGCTGAAATAAAACAACTGTACCTGGTCTTAAAACATCAAAAAGGAATTCATGCTGTAAAATGGAAAATTATAATTTTTTAGCACTTAATGTGAAAGTTGCATTGTAGCTGCTGAGACGGCGTGGTGTGAATAGAATAACCATTTTCATTATTTAAGTAGTTACACAAATAAAATAATTATTTAAATTCTCTATGTTGTTTTTACCATTGTACTGTATGTGACAATTTTGTATTCCTGTATTGTAAATAAAAGTAGGGATAACTTGGTTTCTCTTCAGAAATATCAATATGTCTATTAAAATGTATAGCATGTCTGAAATATTTGTCTCTTGTTTAAGATGTTTTTAAAAAAGTATCTATTTTTAAAATGATTTTCTCATATAAATTTTCTAATCAGTTCATAGTGTGTACTATTCCATAAAAAATTTTAACAGTTAAAATTGACCAACTTGGAGCAACATAACTATAAATGTAACTATTAGGAGTGAAAACATTTCATGAATGACTTATGAAGGAGTGGTACATCCATTAAAGGGTTCCCTATTCAATCAGAGCTTGGTGAAAAAGGAGCAACCTTCACAGATGACTAGGGATGGGTACCGGTATCGGTTCTGATATAAACTGTAGTAACCAGACCGAAAAGCAGCGCACATTTTGGTGCTTTATTTCTGTGCTTTTTTTTCCTGAGATGTCATACACTTTAGATTCTAGCCAATCATTTTACGTTTCCAAGGATAGTAGGCGGGCCCAGGTACGTACGTTCTTTTAGAGCAGAGCTACAGATTAAAAACGCCCAAGGCGAGGCGGTCAAACTCTGGCTGTACTTCACAGCAAAAGATGCAAACTCAGCAGCCTGCAACAAGTGCTTTAAGGTGATACTGTGCAAAGGAGGAAACTCGACGAACCTGGCGACGTATAGCATTTTGTTAAAAGCCGAGAAATGCGCCGTATTTGATAGCTTGCTGCGAGACCTCACACCGAGCACATCTACTGCGGGTGGGTTGCCTGTTATCGGACACAGAGTTAGCAACATCCCCCAAAAACCCGAAGAGTAGAGTCCTGGCCACTAGCCCTGCCAGTGTAGCAGAAATGATGACTGATGATGATGGCAGCAGCAGCCGTTCTTCTCTGCATGAGTAGCTTAATGTTGTTCGTGTGTAATTTACGCTGAGTACGCTAACCACGTTATTAAATTAATGCACGTAAGGTGAACTAGCAAACACCGTCGTAGTTACATGCGGCTGTCTTCTTGTTTGATGGCAGATACTCCCTTCACCCTGGCCAAAAAGGCTAAAATGACCAAAGAAAAAGTGGAAAACAGTTCAACATGAGAGGTTTTTGGACAAAGTTTGTGTTTTTTCCATTGTTTAAGCACTGCTTCCAGCCAAGAGTGATGCCATATATGCCCCATAGCTGCAGAAAAGGCTAACATTGTTATCTTTTTATCTTATCTTATTTTATCATTTATCATTATTTCATCTTATCTTTTTTATCTTTTTGTTATCTTTTTTATTTTTTTTTATCTTTTTACAAAAAAAACAGCTGAACATGAGAGGTTTTTGGACCAATTTTGTGTTCTCCATTCTTTAAGCACCGGTTCAAGCACCGGTTCAAGCACTGTTTAAGCATCGGCACCGTTTCAAAAGTACCGGTTTGGTACTGGTATCGGATAAAACCTAAACGATACCCATCCCTACAGATGACTAATGAAGCCATTGCGGGGATAACGGAGACTACAGCTCTGTGGGTGCCACTTCAGGCTGGGTCCTAAAGGGAGTCAGTCCCCAGACTCCCATGTTAAACTCAAACTCAAGTTAAAGTATCGAGAAGTGTAAAAAGTAATATTGGCCTGTGTGGATAGTGTGTTCCACAAAACAAGTCTTGAGTGTGATGATTTATATTTAAACTCATCCAGCTGGATAACTGAGTTAAGGGCATGGTATTTCTGATTGACAGGTGTCCTTACACAGGTAAGTTTAGGTGATTAGCATCTGCTAGGCCTCATCCACTACTTTGAATCTTTAAATTGAACCATTTCACTGTGTGAATTCACTTAGCACTAATTAGCGTGTGTGTGTGTGTGTGTGTGTGTGTGTGTGTGTGTGTGTGTGTGTGCTTTGCACCCCTATCAAAAAAAACCAGGCAGCAGCCAAAATGCTAGCATGGAAGCTTCAAAATGCCAGAAACCAGTGGTAGATGGATACACCCATCTTTTACACTGTGTGGTACCAACTATTACATACTAACTGTTAAAGTAAAATAACAACAATCCCATTAATTATCCACATCCATTCACCACAGTCATTTGGGTGACTTCAGCTGATGGAGGAATCCAAACACTGTGTTGATTCAAGCTGGAGTCAGACAGTGACCATAATGACGAAGTCCCTCGGCGAGTAATTTGGTAGCACTCCAACAGGAAGCAGTTCAATAATCAGACCACAAAATCATCCTTTCACAGTAGCATGTGATTATATCGCTTTTCAATCACAGCTAGGGCAATCTCTCCATGTTTCTTCATGCAGCTCAGGTTAACATCACTGTACACTGGGAAAATCCTGTTCCCACTACTTGTCTCCTGGATTTCCACTGTTTCAAAACAAAAAACAGGGACATACTGAGTTCCATTTGAAGTAGGAAGTTAAAATTTCCATTTCCCAGACTTAACTTTTTTCAACTGGAATGCTCAAGTCCGATTTCCAGCTCAAAAAATCGAAGCAGTCCCACCAACCCTCAGTTAGCAATCCAAGATGGTGGTTGCAAACATAAAAACACATGCTCTACCTCGCTAAGAGGCAAAACAAATCCTGTTTTTCTTGGTTTTCTGACTCTATTACTGGAACATTCGCATGCAGAGAGTGATGTCAAATCCAATATCCAACTTCTGAGGTAAATAGAACACGGCATCATTTTGGGTAAAGCACAGAGGAGCATAGAGCTTAGCTAAACCACTCCTTTTCAAAGCGCTGTATCCTGGCACATAATGGCAAATAGTATGACCTCAGTTTAGTAATTTGGGATAAATATTTCAACCAGTAACTCACAGCACGAATATCACACTGAAAGTCTGATGCTATGGGGTGCATGACCCCATGGGTGTCAAATGTTGCACTCCTGACCTGAGGCATGGACTGTTAGCATGGCCGCTGTGGGATCTTCCACTGAGAACTGCTGTTTTGACGCTGAGTTTTAGCCAAAGACCCAGCTCCCATCATCAGTAAAGATCATTGACATGAACGTCAGGTCATTTCACAGAGAGTGATGATTGAGCCACAAGTGCAAGAACCACAGAGAGATCTAAAAGTAGCAGGAGCACTGGAAGCTATCCAGATGTGCAAGAGGACACGACCTCGAAAGGGGAAAAAGCCCAAATTAAAACCAGGATTTTTGTTTTTTTATGGCTCGAGGCATTGAACTTTATAATTGTATTTCCTTTCATGTCACTTTCTCCTGTAATTTGCACCAAATTTTATGCTAAATTGCTGAACGATTCTTGGAACTTATTGGAAAGTTAACATATTTCCTGTCTCGCCTTCAGCATGTTTCCTGTCAGTGTCCATTTCCTCAGTATAGTTACTAAATGCAGGCTTTCATAAAATGAAGTGTTAGCGAAGATTTTGGATAAATCTGTCAAAACGGGATGGTAATCAAAGAAAAAAAAGCACGTCCTTTGGCCGCATATTGTGAGTTTCTGGTAACTCAGCTGCAACATTTCCACTGTCAGTTTTACCTCCGGCCAGGTAAGAAGAGTAAAAAAGAGGATGCTGAGAAAATATTTTAAGTTAAACCGGAGACAGCGCGCCTACAAACCGCAGATTTTCCCTTCATTCTCGCTTCAAATGGAAAAGCTGCCTTCAGAGCTGTCAGTGAGGAGCAAGCCCAGTGATGGCTGCGATGTCGTCATGCAGCGTCATGCCATCGCTCAAAGTTCAGGCTGGGAAAATTCCACATCTGAAGTGGAAATTCTCCGCTCCGATTTTCGGAAGTACACAAACAGGTCCGAGCATGGAGGCACACACGCAAGAGCCGCTGCTGATGGCAATATTAATTTTCTTCTCAAAATACCAATGAGGCTTTTGTGTTGTGTAATGATAAGTGAGCGGAGACCACCCACCTCACTCTGGTCTCACTCACACACACACACACACCAAAGAGCGCGCACTGCCATATTTAGAGTAATGCGATACTAAGTTGTCTATGCAATGTTCAGATCCAATCAAAATTGCATAAAGTGGAACTGTCCAATAGTGCTGCGAGGTCCAACATATATTTTAGTTTATACACTATCAGCGGCATGAATCATTTCTTTTCATTTGGAATAGTTTTCTTTTTCCTTCCCAACGGGCCCTTGTCTGGCTATCTTTCCCAAACAGTGTAACCCAGTACTTTGAATAAACACGAGGAGCCTGTATACCAAATATTTGCAGGACTGAGATGGCTGGAAGTGCATGCTATAATACTGTATACATGACTGCAAGAGTCAGCGCAAGCAATACTTATAGGGTAACAGAAGGAGACCCACAGAGCAGCAGAACAATAGCCCCGTGATTAAAACGAGACACGTCATTCCTTTTCTCCTCAGCCAGAACAAAGCAAATAATTCATTAAGCTCTATCTATTGTGTTTCTATTTCGTAGTAGGTCGCCAGTTACTCTCGGGACTGCAAATGATAATTAATACCTCTATAAATAATGAATAGATGCGCACAAGGAGTAAATTAGACTTACTGTGCAAGACATTAACAGATGAGACTGATTAAACTGTTGTACTATTAAATTTACTGCGACAGTCCCTGTTCAGGCTGCCAGTGTGTGTGTGTGTCTAGGGTGTATCTGTATGTGTTGCTATTAAGGTGCAAAAGTCTGATTGCCTAAACAGTCTGGAGCATCTAGATGCAGTTCTCCTGTAGGGTGTGGAAACCTCAGCACAAGCACCACACAATATTTAGTTAGTTAACTAAAACACATTTATTTTGTAAGCTACTAATCATTTTATTTTGATGGTGCTGATGAGCCATTTCTCACTGCTGTCTCAGCTTGTTGGTTTGCACTAGCCTTTCACTGCAGTGCATAAAATATATGGCTAAAAAGTATTTGCCTCCTTCCTGATTTATAACTGTTTAAAGGCACTATTCTCTCTATGTGTCTAATTTTAATATTAGACAAAGATAACCAGAGTAAATAAGAAAAGCAATTTTTAAACAAGGGTTTTAATAATAATAGGAAAAACTGTGACCGATGGGCAACAATTTCTAGCCATGCATGACTGGAGCTTTAGTAATCACTTTTATAGTGATTTTTCCTTAGCAACCGGTGGTGGCCAGGCCTGTCACCTACCAGTCTCCAGCCCTGTGTTACTCAGTGTTAGCCCTTTGATAGACGGGCGACCTACACCACCTCTCCCTCTATGACAGCTGAATCCCCCCCCCCCCCCCGCAAAAAAAACTTGAAAACATTATCTGAAAACTCTTTCTCTCTCTGTGTGTAAATTTCAGAGCACAACACATGAAGAAAGGGAACTTAGTAAAGATAAACCATAAAAAAAAGTTTGGTCCCTTATACCCAATTTATGCTTCAGCAGGAAATCAAACCCCTCTGAACCCTACACCATAACCCAGTATGTAACCTGACGTGCACCTCCCTAAGTCTGATATAGACTTCTGTGGGAAATCTACGCCCTAACTTACGATGTAAGAGGAAACTATAACCCTAAGCTGCAACTTTCTATACCAATCAAGTCATTGTCAGTCACGCAGGTTACGTCGTAGGCACTACAAAAGTCAAAATCAGGCTATAGACTTCAGCTTTATAACAAAAACTACAGCAGAAATGTGCAAGTTCAGGAACATGTGGCCATTTCTGCATTGGATAAACTATATATAATTTTCTTTTTATAATTTGAGTCTGTTTAAAATGGGCAAAGGCCTAATTTCTCAACAGTCTTTTTGTGGTTTTGAGTGTAGTATGAGGAATATGCTGCACATATATGATTTGCCGCTTAAAGCTGGTAGATCCATTTTTTAGACCACCCTGGGTGATGTTTCCTTTAACTATTCCCCAGAAAAACGAGACGTCTCGAGGGTTTTTCCTTGCCGGGCGCTTCCTTTCCTTCACAAAGCCAATTTATACTGTGTTATTTCAAATGACAACTCAGACGATTGCGTTTTCGTGGCACCACCCGTGACCTCACATGTCACATGTCAACTTTCTGAAAACATCTCCTGATGTTCATTAGGATTGTGACATTCCTTCATATCTTGTCTGACTCTCCCTGCAGCACTGTCTTCACCACAATAGCGCAAAAATCACAGTTAAATTTAGAGTGTGTTTGTACATTTAGCTGAGTTTGTGGTGACAGGTTAACTTTTTAAATCAGGGTGTCTTGTCAAGGAAGGAGCTTGGGAGCAACAGTGATGTTTCTTCTGCATTCACACAGAAAGCCAAAGAAAAAAAGGTTTCTTGTGATTTAAAATAGATGAATAAGCTAAAACTGATTTATGTGATAATTCTGGATGTGGAGTGTGTGAAGGTTCCTTCTGAGCTTGCATGTCTGCAACTGCATGTGCTAATTGAAGTTTTCCAGTTGTATATCAGGTTTTGTCACAATGCTAATTGTAGTGTATTCCTTGACCTCATGTGTTTACTCCTGGCGGCCTCGCTGAGTACTACTGCTGAAATCTTACCTCCCCCTGTCCCCCGATCTCTTACTAATGAGGACACGCTTTCCAACCAGGCTGCTGCTGCGCCTTCCCTCCTCCCTCACCAAGCTCTCCATTCATCACATAACAAAACAAACCACACGCGCCGACCACCTTGGAGGAGGTTTGGGTGGATATCAGCTGTTGACTTTGTCTCTTTTTTTAATTATTATTATTATCTTAGAGATTTCTTTTTCACTGCTGTCAACCCTGCACTTCTTTATACTTCTGCTCTCTTGAGTTTCCCCCAGTTTAACTCAAATTTCCCATTCTCAAGCACTTCCTCAGCACTTGTATTTATCCTCTTCATCCCCATCTCCATCCTTTCTTCATTCCTTCACTCCCCCACCCCCCTGCTCCTCCTCCTTCCTCTCTTTCGGCTCCTGGATTCGGAGCTTGTTTACTCTCCCGGACCACAGCACTGACTCGCATCCATGAAATGATGCAATTAAGGTTCCAACTGGGGCTCAATCTGTCATGTTAACACATGCTAAACCCCCACAGAGAGCCCAGAGCAGCACTGAGTGTTGGCCGACAGGTAAGAGTGACGGGGGTGAGGGATGGAGGTTGAAAAAAAAGGGAGAAAGGGGGGGGGGGGGGGGGGCAGGAGTTTCATGTCCTGAACTGCAGAAGAAACAAAATGTTCCAGACAGGATTCGACTGATCTGTGATGTCAAAGAAGAATGACGAGGGGATCCTGTCAAAATTCACATTTCGTATTTCCTGATGGGAAAAAAGAATAGCTTGACAGGCCTGATGATGTGCGTCTAGATGGAGTCGAAATGTTGGACGGCAGGTTCTGTTGAGCAGAGACTCTTTTTATACAAGCAAGATGATTGGTGCCAAAGTCCGATTCTTTACAAGTAAACACTATGCTCTCTATGTGTTCATGTGTAGCGCAGTGATAAATGAAGCCAAGCAACATTCAAGCAACTACAGTTCCTCAAATGGCTAACTATACCTCAAACTGGGTTATCAACAACATGGTGGCTGCCAAGAGGTTCTCAAGGGTTCGTTCCATCTGTCAGAGAACCGCTGACCCAGGGCGAAATCCTCCACTGGCATTTTGTTCACAAAGATCTCAGTTAAGCTGGTTATCGGTCTTTGAGAGGACTGTAAAGGTTCATAAATATGTATAAATTTGCATGCATCACATATTTGTCTGTGTGTAAGATCCAGTCTATATGAGCGTTTGCGTGGCTGTCAAAGATAACACGGCGCTCTTTGCCTGCTTTCCCTCTACGATCCTCGGGCAGGCTAGGTAAACAGCTGATGCCGGCTGGAATGGACCACCTAAGTATAAGTTTCCACGTGGGGGTATATTCTCAAAGCAAAGCGAGGAAATTTTCCAAAACACATTAAAAGGAGTTATGCAAATGGTTTACGGCAGTGCTCGTGTGGCTGTATTGTTAAATTAATCTGTATACACTGCGGCTCATCTTGGCAGGACCTTTTGTTTGTCTTCACTCTTAATCTGCTGGGCTCATCTCAAGCTTACATCACTAAGAGTCAACAGAGGGATATCCGCCGCAGTCTTACCGCTAACACTTGAGCTAACACTGGGGTCAAATAGTGTGTGTGTGTGTGTGTGTGTGTGTGTGTGTGTGTGTGTGTGTGTGTGTAGGAAACCAGCCATGTTCACAGGCACCTGACCACTGCAGCAGTGCAAACGTCCCCGGTTTTGCTGCTCTTCTGTTTGGTTTCTCCCAATTAGAAATGGCTAAAAACAATTTTCTAGATCTGTGTAACCAGCAAGCACTTCGTGATGGTGACGCCTTTGTACATATTTACTCTTCAAACACTCGCTCCCCAACAAGAAATAGAGGAAGAAAAAGAAAGTGAAGTACAATTGGTTTCTCGGTGCTTGCAAAGATGTGGTTTCCTCCAGGAGAAGTGAGCCGTTGCTTGCATCAGCCTGTCCATGTTTCTGTGTCCAGGCCAGTGAACTCTGCCAGATGCCTGCCACCTTCTTATCTGTACCAACATGGCCTGTTCTCCTGTGTTTATCACACACCACTGGCAAATAGGCTGGGGTCTTGCACAAGTGATAGCGCAACACACAGACTCACAAAACGCATTTATATGCATCCTTGGAACAAATGTAGACCTCTTCATGTAATCGTTTTATACTCAGGACTCTCGATCAGTCTTGCCTAGGCAAGGCAAAAGTCAAAACCTGATTACATCAGTTTAAATGGCTGAAATTAAGCACAGATGCAGTTAGATGAAACTGCATCTGAAAATCAGATGTGGATGGCTAACTGGAAGCAGAGAGTCAGAGTGGGCGTTGCTTTCCCTAAATTCCAAAAGATATGCAAATAATGGAAGTGCAGTTCCTGAAATGGTTAATTCTACTTTTGATGTTTCCAAGAAAACTGATCTAAAACAATGTGACTGATGCTTTTAACCTACTGAAGGAGAAAAGAGGTGCAAAGGTTCTCCTCAATTTACTCGATATTATTTTCAAAAGTTATTTATGATGAACCGATAAAATAAAACATGTGACAATCCTTAGGTCATCTTACCTTCACACCAATGACTGTGGTTCAAACCCACAAGATGCACCAACAGGGCTGACATCTTGTTTGTGTCCAGTACATTCCCAGGTTCCTTTATAGCCACTAGGTGCCTGCCGTGTTAATTCACTCGATTTCAACTCTAGGCCATGACTATGGTGTTGGTGCCTTTTAAAGTTTATTTAATTATCCAACAAATCAATGCATTCAGGCATGTAGAAAAGGTCAAGATTAGCCTGCATCAGAAGGAGGAAGAAAGGTGATTTCATTGTCATGGTTGTTGGTGCCAGACAGGCTGGCCTGAGTGTTTCTAAAACTGTTGATCTGCTGGGATTTTCCCCACACAACCATATGCAGGGTTTTACAGAGAACGGTGTGAGAAAGAGAAAAACATTCAGTGAGTTCTCGGAAATGCCGTCAGAGGTCAGAGGAGAATGGTCAGACAGCTTTGAGCTGATAGGAAGGCAGCAGTAATTCAACCAAAGTATGCAGAAGAGCATCTCAAAACACTCAACACGTTGAACCTTGAAGCAGATAGGTTACAGCAGCAGAAGTCACCGCTGAGATTTGCACAGGCTCACCAAACATTGGAAAAACGTTGCCTGGCTTGATGAGTCTTGATTCCTCCTGTGACATTGATGGACACGTCAGAATTTGACCACCAGACCCTATCTGAGTATTGTTGCTGATCATGTCCACGCCTTTCTGACCACAGTGTACTCATCTTCTGATGCTTCCTATAGGATAACACACCATGTCACAAAAGTCATCATTTCAAATATTTTTTTTGGACATGGTAAATGGTAAATGGCCTGCATTTGTATAGCGCTTTACTAGTCCCTAAGGACCCCAAAGCGCTTTCAGTCATCCACCCATTCACACACTGGTGATGGTAAGCTACATTGTAGCCACAGCCACCCTGGGACGCACTGACAGAGGCGAGGCTGCCGAACACTGGCGCCACCGGGCCCTCTGACCTGACATGGCGATGAATTCACCCTACTCAAATGACCTCGACTGTCACTAGGCCTCAGTCCAATAGAGCATCTTTGGGATTCACATCATGAATGCACAGCTGGAAGGTCTGCAGCAACTGTGCGATGCTCTCATGCCAAAGTTTTCAGCTCTTTTTTGAATCTCTGCCATGAAGAATTATAGAAGTTCTGAAGGCAAAAGGAGGTCTGAGCCGGTACCAACAAGGTGGATATGATAAAGTGTCTAGTACGTGTATGGACTAGTCGCACCTTGCTACTGAAGTTGGTTTGTGGTATCTGTCAAACACCAACGTGTTTTTGTGAGCATGTGTTACTACGATGGCAGGAGTGTTTTTACACACACCGCTCTAAGTTCTCCTAATCTGCTTTCAGTTTCATACCTACTGTACAAACAATAAACTGCTGAGTAACACGCTGCGAGAAATTAAATAAACTCTATTTCCTAAAATGATTAACTATTCCTTTGAGGTCAACATTAAAGAAAGGGAAAAACCTCTTAACTTGACTAATAAATCAACACTGACTGTGTAACAAAGAGGCAACGAAAGCCTTGATAAACAGAAATCTGATTGTTTATGGTCCTGCCAGCACAACAAATTGCAACTGTACACGGCCTCTCAGTCAAACCCACACACAATCACCCAAATGCACCCCTATAATTCGAACTGCAGTGACAGAATGCACTCTACAAAATGAATCATAAATAACTCAAGTTGTTTTTATCCAGAAATGGAAGATTACAGACTTTTCTCTGTGAAATATTGCACTGAAAAAGAAATATGGCCCATTTCTTCTTAGGAAAGAAGCAATTCATTCTCATTGGTGCCACATAACAGGAAAAACACATTTGGTGTATAAATTTTCTTAACAATTTCCTGATAGCTTTTTTTTGCATGTATAAGAGTTATTCTTTGGTGCTGCCTCACCATTGCCAAATCTTTAATCCTCGTTTTGGTACACAGACTGCCTGTGGTGGTGGTGGTGTACTGTGTGCATCCTAATCTCTCCAAAGCTCTGTGTCTAATGGCTGCACTGCCTCTCTGTACACTGTGTACTCCCACTTTAGCTACAGCCTAACAGCCATGACAAAGTGGTGACAGGAGGAAAAGACTGCGAGGGAAGAAAGCTAAAACTTTTCAGCCACAGTGACTGTAGGCATATTCAAGTTAGACTTTGACGTTTGAAGTGGAAAAAAACTCAGATACCTGCAGGATCTAGGTACAGATTGATCTTCTTTTATTGTTCTTTTGATTGTTTCAATACTTCAGTTGCTGTACCTTTAAAGAGTACCATCATTTCCTCTCCAGTGTCAGTGTCTCAATGTAATGCAGGTTTACCTTCCCCACAAGGACCCAACCTCACCTGTTTCTGACGACTCTCTGGCAGACAAGCCAGTCTTCCATCACCTCGCCCTCCACCTGTGTATTCAAGGACCAGTTTAACCATCCACTCGTCACTAGTGCTGGGCGATACTGCAAAGTTTGGTATCGATGCCAAAGTTAGTATAGGAGGAGTATTGCCGATTCCAATACCGATATGACTGGAGAAGTCACTTGGATGAGTGAGGAAACGTTTCTCCCACTGAAAACACTACGTCCAGATGAACAGAATCAACCTTCTGGGATTTACTTACCTGGATGATGGAGCACGCATCAAGACGATATGCATAACCGACAGCTTATGTAGGGGGGAGTTGTGTGTCATGAATCATGAGAGAAATTGTCAATAATTTTCAAATTCTGAATACATTTTATTGACCACTAAATCACTATGATTTTTACTTTCCATTATAATGAGTTAACACAATAAAACCCAACTTTCAGCTTTTCATATATTTTAAAACTGGGGCTTTTTGGAGACCTGAATGTAAATCTGCCTGTCTCTAAAGCACTTTGGGTAAGCTTCTGTTGTTTAAATGTGCTATTAATTTTGTATTATTATTTTTGACATTATTTATTTTTTATTTATATTATGTGCACTTTTTTATTATTATTTTATTATATTTTTTTTTAAAAAATGATTTAACTCACTTCAATGAACGTAGAGGATAGAACATTTATTTTTGCCTTTTTGTGCATTTTCTTTTATTTCTGCAAGGTTCAAAACTAACCTGTCTGCATACTATGACTCTGTGCTACTCCCATCACGAGTCCATATAATTCTAATGTAGTAAATACCTTTACATTTACATTTGAGTCTGTTATTCCTGTTTCTTCACTGTTGTGCGGAAGCAGTTTGCCTGCATAGTTTGGTCATCTGTAGCCCACGATGCTGTTTGCAGCTTAGTTCGGGCTCAGGTTCCAGTTCTATCACAGCAACGTTAATTTGAAGTGATCTACTCTGAATCCTCTGCAGCTGAACACTGCCCTCACACAGCGCTCTGGGTTTAGGGCTGCATTATTTTCAGCAACATTTGCAGCAACAAGCACTTTTCATGTACACAGTTTGACAGTTATTGTATTTCATGTCATTCAGCATGAAAATATGCCAGTCCACATGAATGGGATGAAGTCATGCAGTTGAAATGAAGAAGTTAAAAGATGAAGACGTGTTTTCATGAGTCATGTTCATTTATTTATGCTTGAACAGCCCAGTGTTAAATACTTTGTCGGGACTCCTGGTGTTTCAGTGATGTGTACACACTGTTCTTTGGTATCGGTGCCATATCACGGTCTGAGAGCAAACAGTCCTTTTTAAAAAAGCAACAAAGTTTACATGAGGAGGACGGACTGGCAACAGTGACAAGAATCAAAAGACTAACAATCAGGGGGACTGTGGTCGGGGTACAGTTTTTTTCACTTAGTTCGGTTACGCTCTTAGTTTCAAACACCAAAAGTTCTTGGTAAGATTAAGATAGTGATTCTAGTTTTCAATAAAATATGCCAATGTACACCAGCAACCTTGCATTTTGTCATATGAAGCCAAGAGAAGAATGAGAAGAGCCAAATAGAAGAATGCTTTCTGTACAATACTTAAATATTCAGGGTCTGGTGCTGTAATGTGGTTATGGCAGAGAGGCCAGAACACTGCTTTATTTGTATAGCTGAGCACACCTACAGCCAGCTTTGGACTTTGCCTCTAAGGAATAACCTTCTGAATAAAGCATAAATCAGATAAC